>NW_022881620.1:0-37266 GCF_003369915.1 Drosophila miranda
GAGGAGTCCGCTGGGGACCAGCTGCTCCAACGAGGCCTGTAAAAGCATTCGCAGGCATTGCCTTCTCTCCTTCGGGATGTGCGCCCTGGAAGCTTACGTTAACTGGCAGCCGACGACCGAACAGAAGTCGGACAAGGTACGTCTGCCACAGCTGGAAAACCTTTTACCTAATGAGCTTTCTCTTCAGGCACCCTATAAGCCGCTCTTGGGCATTCTTGGCTACACCTTGGACGTGGCCAAGAGCATGAAGTGCCTGGGGCCCCCGCCATGGAGCTAGACAAGCTGGTGCGTCTACTGGCACTCGTGGCCGAAAAGGTAGCGTGTCCCGAACAAATGTCCCTTGTGCTGGCCTTCTTGGAGCCCTTGCAACATCTACGACCGCTCATCACCAGCCAGAAAATGCTTAGTGTGCTCCTGCGGATGTACAAAGCCAGTGTCCACTGCAAGAGCTCCGACATGGCCAACCGTCTGCAGTCCACCTACCTTGCGGCCCAAACGAATCCCTCGCGGTTGCGTTCACAGCTCTTCGTCCACTACCACAATGCCAATAATACGGAGAAGTGCGTCTACGAGTGGCACGAGTCCAGTCCTATGCCCAACCCCTAACCCCCGCCCAAAAGAAACAGCTATACGATGTGGATCTGTTGGCCGTGCTGCACTTCCAGAGTGCGCGGCCCGTACCCCTGCTGCAGTCGCTACTACGCTGCCGTCACAATGACTACCACCTGGTTCTCCTGGCACGCAAGATGCGCACCGACAGCGAGGTGGTGCGTCAGTGCGAGGAACTGCGCTCCCAGCTGCAAAGCACGGCCTCAAGCAACCGCTCAGCCGCATGCAACAGCTGGTCATTGGCCATACCAGTATCAGTGTGCTGCTGGAGGCTTTGGAGGCACAGAAGACCAAGTTCTCGATCAAGGAGACGGCCGAGAACAGCCTGGAGGAGTTAATCGTCAAGAACAACTTGCTGGAGCTCAACATTAAGCGGGAGGATCGCCTGGTGGAGTTGGCTACATCGGCCATCGCTGGCTTCGCGGCCTTCTTCGAACGTGCAGACCAAGAGCCGCTCGGCTGCGACGATACACCAACCGACTGGGAAGCCCTGATCGACGATGCAGTTGCTGCAGCCATGGCTCTGTCCACCATGGGCTACATGGCGCAGGCCGATGAAGCCTGGCTGCTGATACTCAGGATTGCGCAAATGCTGGACGAGAGATTCACCTACCTGCGAGCCCTGACCCACTTCCTGGGACAAGACCACCTGAATTCTAACCAGCAGCTCCAACTCTGGATCGAGCGCAGGAGCTGCTCGACGATCTGTGGCCTCAGCTCCAAAACGGATGGTTCTATAAGCGCCAACATACTATAGTGATGCTCTGCCTCTGCCACATGGCCAGCTACTATGCGCGGCAGGACTGTCTGTGCCACGCCCAGCTGCTGTTGCTGCAGGCCGAGGAGCTGCGCGCCCAGTTCGATGAGCGAGTTGGCAAGAGCGACATCCTGGGAGCCCTGCAGCTGCTGCTAGCTGACCTCGTGAGGGAGAGCACCGAGTATGCGGCCAATCGGCTGACCGCGCCGTTCGCCTTTTACGGCACCACGCTTAACCTGGTGCTGCAGTCGGTATGGCCTGCGGACCATTGAGGTGCTCATCTCGTGGCTCTGGATGAACCTGCAGAATGAGTACATGGACCAGGCGCAGTCCAAGCTGCGCCTCCTGGACCATTTGCTCGCCATCAACCCGCTTAGTCGAACGCTGGTGGAGCAGACATCGGCCAAATACATCCCCGCAATAGCCGCCAAGGAAGATCACAAGGCGAATGCATTGTGCCATGTCTCTGCCCATGCACGAGCCAATTCCCACCAGCCATCAGCTGCAGCGCTATGTGAGCAAGCAAGGGATGCCGCCCATCTACGGGACAGCATGCAGCTGCAATGTTTCTACTTTATCGTGGGATGTCTCCATGCCCGCTTAAACTTCTTGAAAAGGGAGACCGATCAGCTGGACGACTTCTACGTAGGGGCAGGCAATTGGCTGCAGGAGGATCCCGTACGCACCGCCACACTGGGCTCCATGCTCATCGTGCACGAACTCTACCACATCAACTATCTTCGCTTCAGAAAGAAGAACAAGGAGGCTCTCAGCTATGCGAGGCAGCTCTCAATCAGTGCCCCAAACGGGCGGACATCAACTATAGCTTCAAACCTCATGGTCCAGATAAAGACGGCCCGGTTGGAGCTGCATCTCGTTGGCAAAGCGAGGGCCGAAGACCATTAGGCGAGCCTTCGCTTTTAACACTTCGCCAGAGGATAAACGCAGGAAAGGTGTTGTTGAGGGGACTACCAAGCAAAATCATCTGCCAGAAAGACGCCCAGGTTCAAGATATACACGGAGCTGGAATTGCGACCACCATCGGCTGCAGCAACAGCAGCAGCAGTAGCAGCAAGAGCGGCAATGAGAACACGCCACCATCGGATCATGTGGATCTGAATGCCTGCCAGACGATCGAGATAAGCGATGACGATGCTGCTTCGGTTTCAGCTTCGACTCCGGCTCCCTCTCAACTGAAACGATCCCAATCTGTGCCAGCCAAGGCCACAAAGACACGCTCCGCTAGAATTGGTAGCCAACTAAAAGTACCAGAGATCATCGAATTGGACGATACATGGAAGAGACGCTTCCACCTCATCGGCAGCCTCAGTGAAGCGGTATCCGACTAGTGATGCAAGGAGCACTCGTGCCCGCAACAGGCAACTCGAGGAAACGCCAGCGACCACGCGGGACGACCACGTCGGAAGGTACGGGAGCATGCACCCCAGCAGGAGACAGTCAGCCTTAGGCGGCGGCAAAGGAACTGATCAGAACTGACACTTTGCATAGGCTTATAATAGTTTATAGTTAATATTTGTTTGTAGCTTGTCCTTATTCCATTTGATTGTGTATTTATAAACGTTATGGCAAGGAGATCGACCTTCCAGAGAATGTCTAAAATGTTCTTATTGTTGAGCACGCGTATCAGCGAACTCTTGCAGATGTCTGGACCACACGACCAAACTGAATCGATTCTGTCCGTGGTCGAAGAAGCAGCGCCCGACTTGCAGCCCTCCTGGAACTCTCCCACATAGCGCTTTCCGTTTGCTGAACACAGACGAAACATATGGATCGACGAGGATTCTACTGAACTTTCATTTTGTTAGAGGACTCACCCGAGAAGAGGACGCCCCGTCCGTGCATGGCATCCTGGAGCCATTCCCCACAATAGACGCGTCTGTCCGCATACCAATGTATGCCGCGTCCTTGCCGCTTGTTCATGCTGCCACTGACCAAAATAGAACGGATCCATCGTCGTAGTACTGTTTTCCCTTCCGCTGCGCTTGTCATGGCGCCAATGACCCACATAGAGGCGATGCACCTGGCCATCAGGGGACTCCCGCCGCATGGATCCGTAGCCATGAGTTGGCCCCGCTGCCACTGGCCTCGTACACCAATCCACGACGGCTCGATTTCACTCCATAGCCGTGGTGTTGGTTCCTCAGCCACTTGCCCTGATAGCGGCCATGTCCTCCGGCAGGATAGCGCAGGCTTCGAACACCATTGCCGCCACCAGCATGGCACGACATGTTGCAGACAACTGAGCCCCAGCCCCGCTTTGGGTTTGTCATCTGTGCTCTTCTTTCGTGTCCTGGGGTGCGTGCGGTGTCCCTTTTCTAATCAACCCAACCATGTGTCCTGGCTCCGTTTGCCCCCATCCAACAACTTTCGTTAGCTAGTCGCTCTTCCAGTCGCTCCTGGCACGCAAGCCTAACGACCTGATGGAGGTCAGGCGGGGGGAACGGCAATAGAAAATCGCTTGCTTCGGTTAAATATAGGTAGAAAAAATCGTTTAATCGTACGTGTATAAATTACAGCGCAATTTCGCTTACATATTCGCCTATCAATATCAAAATTTGGGCTAACACGATCTGGTTCGGTTCGAATTATTGGGTTCTTACACACTACGTGGGCGAGGGAAGACTGCGCTATGGATGAGGTCTGGGTCTGACATCGCGAGCGATGGCATACCACTAAAATACAATACAGATATTAGCGGACGCGCCAACTAGTTACAACAAATATACAAGCTAATATTGAGGAATATTTAGTCAACACAGTGGTTTAAACTTGAAAGTAGTATTCCTTTAGTTTGGGTCTTTCATCATTGCATGCGATGAGTACACAGGGGTTACGATGTGTAAAGGTCTTGAGCTTAAAGAAACATTGCTCGGGGCACAATCCTTTAGAATATACGTACTCATACTGTTTTTGTATAATAAAAATCTACTGCCTTCTGCGTATCACAATTTGCATCAACTACAAATTTACAAAATATTCACTTATTTAGTCTGAGGATTGACGGCGAGGCCTCTGGCCCACTGCCGTAAGTGTCTTTTCTTTTCGTTTTCGTTAAGTTTTCAGAGAAGGATCGCCGAGATGGTTTATTGCTTCGTGGGATCCTCGCGCGATTGATACTGCTAAACGATGTCGCCGGTGGCACCGTAGTGGATGCCGTTATTGCGATTATGGTTGTTATGGTGCTCGAGGTGATCCTGTTCCATCTGCTCCTTGAGGATCTCCAGCTCCCGTATGCCGGAGACCGTCACCTCGTACTTGTGCGTCACCAGAGACGATAGAAGTGTATGGCGAAAGCCAGGAAGATAATCATCACGGGTATCAGCACACGCAGGCCGACCAGGCCGCCGGCGGCTCAGATCATAGAACTTTACCCAGCACAGTATGGCTATCTCCAGCAGGAATAGGATCAACCCCAGCAGCGTCGAAAATGCCCACGCCGTCTCAATGTACCAGTGCAGGCGCTCGTGCGGCGACTCGTGCACCAGGGAGATGCTGTGCAGGTTGCACACTACCTCGATGTTCGGCAGGATGCAGGTGCTAATCATCAAAGCCAGCATATGCACGGCCACCAGCATAGTGGTGCAGATCGCAAACGCCACTAGCATTCCGGGCGGAACCTTTGTGTCGGGGTCCAGCTGCACCTCCACCATCGCCACCTGTGGGGGGACGCAAAAGAGCAGAGGTGGGAGATTAGTGAGAGTCGTGGATGGGCTACGGGTTACTCTGCCAAGATCGCCGCTCTCAGGAGGCAATGCTCCTCCTATTATTAATCCAGCATTCCACACAACGGGCGTTGATTTTTGCGGACCCTTTATCACAAGTCGGAAGTCAGAAGCAGGCCTCCTATCAAATGTTACATCGCTGTCTTCGTATGCTTTAGCACCAAAGCAACTCATTTGGAAGTCGTTCGGGATCTATCTACAGAATCCTTTCTGGCAGCATTAAGGCGTTTTATAAGTCTACGTCCCAAACCTCGAATCATCTGGTCAGACAACGCTACAAATTTTGTAGGAGCAAAAAATGAGCTTTTGGAGCTTCGGCAAATGTTCCTCAGCGATCCTCATACGTCGACTGTGTCACATCTCTGCGTTTCTAGTGGAATCGACTGGAAATTCATCCCCCCTCGCTCACCTCATTTTGGGGGTTTGTGGAGGCGGCTGTTAAAGCAGCTAAATATCATTTTCATCGCATCGTCGGGACCTACATTTTACTCTTGATGAAATTTCAGACCTTGGCTTGTGAAATCTCTGCTTTGTTAAATTCCCGTCCGCTTTATGCAATTACAGAAAGTTCCGATGATCTAGATGTGCTCACGCCAAACCACTTTCTCAATGGAGCCCGAAAGCTGCATTCGACGAGCCAGATGTGGCGCATCTCCGGGTCAACCTACTTAGTCGATGGCAGCGGCTGTGTCAAATGAAGCAGGCGTTTTGGAGAAAATGGAGCACGGCGTATCTTTCGATTCTTCAGGAGCGGAGCAAGTGGCGGTCATCGTCTCCAAACATCAAGCTAGGAGCGCTCGTCATGATCACCATTAAGGTGGCCGCTTGGCCGCATTGAGAGCGTCATCCAGGAAAAGATGGAAACCATCAGAGTAGCCGTCATCCGCACTCAAAAGGGCCTTTTTCAAGAGGGCCGTTGGAAAAATAGCGGTTCTGCCCCTTCAGGATGGATCTGTTGAAAGCCTTTGCCTTCCAACGGGGGTGAATGTTCAAATAGCACCTAATTCTTGCCCTCAGCCGCTTATTTTGTTTGTTACTTATGTCTATGTCACTCATTTGTTTGTTAAAGCTCTGCGCTTGCTTGCCCTGCTAAACGCTCTCTGCCAGCTCGCTCTTCGCTATCTCCGCTTTGCGTTTGCCTACGACGTCGGCCGAGCGAAGCTGCGCCTTGCGATCGGAGCCGCAATGTAAAGGGCAGGCAAGCCACACATGCAATTTGGATGTCACGCATTAAAGAACATATCGTAATTTTATTTCTGCGCCGAGTTTTATTTAATTCGAAATAATTAGTCGGCCGATTGGGGATAAAAAACATTATCTCCACAGCTTCTATGGGGCTTATATGAAAACAGGGCGAACATTTGGTAGAGAAGATAGTGGAAATTGTTTAAACTTATTTTACAATCAATTCCAATAAAAGGAATATTTAAAATTGTGTGGTGTTGTAGAAAATTGATTTATCAATCGGATAAAATTACGTTTTCAGAGCTGAGGGCCGTAGCTAGTAATATTAAACCAAATATTAAAATACGAGGAAATGTACAATAGAATCGTCAGTAGACTTACGGTATTTTTTGGTATATTTCTGAGGGCTGCATAGATTTTATCCATAAGACGCGATAGATCAGGTCACACTGAAACACACTCAAACGAAGCGAAGCGCTGGTAAAAAAAGTGACAATAATGTCTGCCGATAACACTTCCTTTTCATCAGCGAGCGAGACCGGTCGTGTTTTTTCTTAACAGTCTGAAAGGTGACTTTTTCCAAGCAACAAAGGCTTAATTAAAAGTGATTGTAAAAATTGGATCATTGTTTATTTCATACAAATCTTCATCAATATATAAATTATTCCTCTTTTCATTTCCCAAAGGAGAGGTAAGTCTTTGGCAATCTGGTTAAACCAGCAAGTATGGCGGACGCCGGTCACTCGGTGTCTGCCAAATTGAAACCCCTGATCAGGTGGCAAAAAGCGGTGGCAAAAAACAATAGCAAAAAACCTCAGTGCTTTGTGTTCAGGTGTGAAAGAGGACATATTCGACAGCTTGACTAACGAAAAGTACCCAGCAAAAAAGATGCGCAAGGAACAAAAAAGCGACAACACCAATACAGACATAAATAACAAAATGCTGATAGACGATGACAGTAACAAAATGGTGGAGGCTTCTGACGGTGTGACCGTTCACAATTCTTACACAAATGCCATAAATGGTTTTACTGGAAATACTGAAATGACTAAAACACTGAATAAAAATACTAATCCGATTATAAACCCATCAAATGTAGGTATCGAAAGAGAAACAGTGCTGTATAGTGAGTGCCACATCGGGGATGCGGCTGTACTAGTATCGACTAAGAACAGTACCATCTTCGAAAACAAAAACACCAAAAAATGGCTTATTCTTTTTTAAAAAAATAAGACACCTTAAAATCAAAGGAATTAAAGAAATCGTAGCTCTTGCGCCTACACTATACAAGATTTATTTTAAGGTTTTCAGCGAAGCAAATGATTTAGTTTTAAATGAGGAGTTAAAAAAAATGAATTTAGTGGTATTTATACCAAAAGACTATGTGGAATCCTATAGAGTAATTAAAGGGGTGCCCCTCGGTTTTTCTGAGAATGAAATTATGGATAATATTACTTCTAACATAAAAATTAGGTCAATTGAAAGATTAGCAAGAAGGCAGAAAATTACAACCGATGACAACAACGAAACATTCAAGCTCATACCATTAGAAACAGTCAAAATTGGTTTTGAGGGTTCAGACATCCCAGAAAAGGTATCTCTTTTTGGGATATGTGGGATGAAAGTAAGCATATATGTTCCCAGAGTAAGGCAATGTTATAATTGTGGCAGACTTGGTCACACTTCGACCAGATGCAAATCAGCTAGGAGGTGCTATAAATGCGGAGTCGAGGAGTGCAATGGTCTCAAATGTATCCTTTGCAATGGGAAAAATCACTCAGCTAGGGACAGACTGATGTGCCCAGTATGGGAAAAGGAGATGGACATTAACAAAATAATGACAATCAAAAAAATCGCGAGTAAGGAAGTGCTTAGCACTTACTCAATCCATCAAAATTTTTCGCTGTTAGATAATTATGAAAAAAACTATCCAAAACTAGATATAAATGAGGAAAATGTTCAAAACAAAAACGTTAAGGCAAATGAAGTTTTAAAAAAACACAGTTATGCGAGCAGGTTAGTGCAGAGACGTTTGGTTCCTGCACAAAAACCCCACTATCACTTAGAATCATATACCAGCGATTCTAGTAATCACGTACCATTTTTTGAAAACAAAGAACTAAAAGAAAACAAATTGACCATTCAACAGATGGTTGACATGTTGTCTCGTTTAGTCGACTCAAATGATGTGTCACATCCATCAAAAAAAGTGACCAGTACAAATGATTACAATATGGAACATAATGCAGACAGAAAAATTAACAAACAGAGAGAAACGAACCTTTTTAAAACATCTAAATAAATATGAAATTTTTACAACATAACATTCAATCTATTAAAGCCAATAAAAACGACCTAGTATTCTACTTAAACAATGAAAACTTCGACTTTGCCATTCTGGCTGAAGTTTTCTCTCACGATCTCCGTTTTAGGAAACTAGCCAACTTCAATAGGTTAGAAAAACATAGAGAGGACGGTTATGGAGGAGTGGCGATTGCCTACAAAAAAGAATTAAGAGTTAAAAGACTGATATATGAGACAGAGCAAGATATAATTATAGCAAGAACCATCAGCAACAAAGATAAATTTCTTATCACCTCAGTATATTTTGAACCTTTGTTGTCTCTTGCATCCTTCAAGCAAGCGATTAACAATTTCCTTGAATATTTAGATGCATTCGGAAAAGTCATAATTGCAGGAGATTTTAACGCAAGACATACCTTTTTTTGGAGACAGAACCAACAGTGAAAAGGGAACTTTTCTCATGCAAGCTATGTCAAATGCTGGCTACAGTCTAGCAAATGACCACAGTCTCACATTCAGAAGACACATCGACTCAACATCAGGGTCTGTACTCGATTTAACTTTTACAAAGGGTATTCATATAGAGAATTGGAAATGCGAAAAGTTTTACCTAGGAGGCAGCCACCATCACCCAATAACCTTTGAAACAGCAGGATATCAACACAAACTCAAAACTTTCCTTGCCAAAAACAGGCTACTGAAAAAGCTAAGCCAGTTTGAGGCCGACAAAGATATGGATAATTTAGCGAAGAACATCCAACAGGAAATAAAAGCAGCTACTTATGAAATCAAAAACAAATGTCCAAAATTATGGTGGGACGAGAATTTAGCCAAACTATTCAGGGAGTTTGCAGAGTCGCAGAAGAAGGCAGCTTCAGAACCCTCCTTTCAAAATTATTGTTCTGCTGTTAACCTCAAGGTTAAATGGAAAAAATCTGTTAAAATTGCCAAAAGAACTAGCTATGCCAGGAAGTTAACAGAGTTAAATGTAAAATCGAACTCAAGAGAAGCCTGGAGATTCCTCAGAAATCTAAAAAACTGTCAAGAGAACACCCCAGAAATTTTCGACCCTGACAAAGCTGGGCCATACCTGGAATTCCTTAACGAACAAATAACCTCAGAAGCAAAGGATGTAGACGAAGAAATGTACTCAACCAAGAACAATGAAAATCCTTTCTTTTCCTTGGAAGAGTTAGAGGCTGTGTTAGTCAGAAACAGAAAAACGGCAGGAGGAATAGATCACATCACATACGAGATGCTGAGTGCTCTCAACACTAGTATAAAGACAGAACTTGTACATTTTTACAACCGTCGAGTGGCTATGTGCGATTTCCCAGTCGAATGGAGATCTATCAGAATTGTACCAATACCGAAAAAAACATGGATCTGACTGACTTAAAACATTTTCGACCCATATCCCTCATTTCGGTTCTAGCCAAGACAGTAAATGGCATGGTGAAAGCCAGGCTGGAAAAGCATATACAAGAAAACAAGAATATACCCTACAGATCTTATGCATACCAAAAAAAACAAGTCTGCAGCGATGTGCATAAATGATGTCATCAATGTGGTAGCGGCAAAGAAAAAGAGCAAGGAACACGTTACTCTTGTGGTTGTTGACCTCAACAATGCCTACAATTGTGTCAACCTGAAATTCTTAAAAAGACTAATGGAAAATGAGTGTTTTCCTAAAACATACATTGACTGGATCATCAGTTTTATGCATAGCTCGCAAACGACGGTCAACACTTTTTCCCTTTGCGGTCTCGTCACTGACAAAACCGAAAAAGACCACGCAGAAGCGGTCTCTCACTGAGCAGAACACTTTTTGTCTCTTCGCTTGTGTTATGTGTTTCGGGTTTTCGGTTGAGCCCGACACACGATCGGGTCTCACAATAACAGCTTAGAGAGACACTTTGGTCAAGCGCTCGCAGCAAAAGTGTCTTTAGATGAGCAGAACCCAAAAAGTGTCTGAGTAAAGTGTTTTTAGTTTTTTATTCGTGTTTATGTTTATTTATTCATGTTTTTCGCATCTTATGGTTATGTTATTGTAATATTTATACTTATATGCGAATTTTCTGCAAACTGAAGAGACATGGATATGGATGTATGTATATATGTATGTATATATTTTGTATTAATACGAATTTAGCTTAACCACTAACAATGAGTTAATATTTTCCGCACTTAAAGAGCAACGTTTTTCATTCAAAATATAATGAAGTGCTGAAAAGGCTCTTTCGACCGATACCTGAGTGGCCGGTGTAGCCAGCACCACCTGTGCGAGCGAATTCAAGTGTGGTGATCTTAGCTTCATGTCGTTAAAAAGCTGCAATATATCGGCATTTAATGGTAAACGGCCATTGTTCATAGCAAAGTTCTTCACATCAGTAAAAATTTCGGAAAGTTGTTCAGGAACAGGCTCATTTTGGGTTTGGGACAGTGTCTGACACAATTCACGAAGGCAAGTGATCGTTGCCACAGCCACCACACGTACAAGCACGCATACATACGCAAAAGACACTTTTTTCGTTCGCTCGCGACAAGATGCTCAGTGAAAAACAGGAACAAAAGAGAAGTGAAAAAGTCGGTCTTTGCTTGAGCGAAGAGCGAGTTGAGCAAAAACAGATTTGATCGGGTCTTTTCAGTCCCTTTTCTCAATGTGTTCGTCAATGAGAGGTTGTTAGCAGACACGCCGAAAGTGTAAACAGTTATTTGCGAGCTATGGTTTTATGTCTATGAGCCTACTGAAAATAGGGGAAGCTGTTCAGGTAGTTCAGGGAGGAATCCCACAGGGCTCTTGTCTGTCGCCCCTCCTTTTTAATGTATACACAAAAAGACTACATCAGATCTGTGATAGAAATACTCATATGATGCAATTTGCAGATGACTTCGTTATAATCTCTCCCAACAGAGAGTTTACTGTAGCGGTTGAAAACCTTAATAAAAAACTAAATGACTTTAACCTTCTATGTGGTGATCTCGGTTTTAGCTTCAATCCAAGCAAATCTGCAGCAATGAATGTAGGAAAAAGACAGGTCAGAGCGGTAAATATTTCTGTTAGAAATGTGCCTATACCAAATCGAAAAGATATCCGTTTCTTAGGCAGACTGATTAGCGCAAACATGTCAAATGTCAGTCATGTAAAAATGGTTAAAGAACAAACAAAAAAATGCAACAGACTCCTCCAGCTTGCGACTACTATCAAATCAGGTCTAAAACCTAAAACAAGTACCAACATCTTCAAAGCTTTTATTAGAACAAAACAAGAATATGCTATCACAAGTTTTTCAGACATGGGATCTGGAGCAAGTAAAGATATAGAAATAGCGCAAGCTAAATCACTCAGAAGGTGTGTTGGGGTGCCACCTGACACAAGCAAACACGAAATTTTTGTCCTCGCTGGTGTAATGCCACCTGTTTTCAGGAAGAAATGAATGAAGAATGAAGAATGAAGAAATAAAAACTATATTTTATGAGATTCTGAACAAGTACAGAAAGGACGACTGGAACATTCTATCAACAGATGCCTCAGTTACAGAAAGTACATGTGGCATAGGAATAGTAGAATGGCCTAGTGGAAATATCCACAAGTACAAAATAGAAAACAGATTATCCTCAGTAGGTGCCGAACTCGTAGGCCTTAAAAAGGCCTGCGAACTATGTCTTAAATATAATTACAAAAAGGCTTTGATTTTAAGTGATGGATTAGGAGCTATTAATTTAATTAAAAATAAGAATACAGACTCGTACCTAGTGAATGATATTCACAACATAATTAACCAATCAGACATTCAGAAACTTGACATTCTATGGGTCCCTGGTCACAAGGGTGTGGCCATCAACGAAAAGAGTGACATAGCAGCAAAGGCTGCTACAAGTGAGGGGTTTACAATAAATATAAAATACAGCTACAAGGAGGCTCAAAGAGAAATTAGGAACTTTTTAGTATACAAATGGAATGAGGACTACAGGACGAAGTGTAGGACGAAGGGATCCAGCCTCATAGACATATTTCCAGACATACCCAGTAAACCCTGGCATTTTTCTCTTAAATGGAATGCTAAAAGCATCAAGACCATTAACAGACTTATGACGGAACACACATACGACAAAGTCTTCCTACACAGAATCAAAGCAATTGACTCAAATATCTGCGAAACGTGCAATGTAACTGAATATGCCGAACACCTGATCTTCGATTGCCAAAGATTTGCCGGGCTCAGAATATTAATAAAAAAAGAGCCGCTACATCTCAGAGAGCTGGCAATCTTCATCAAAACTGCTGACTTAAACTTTTGACCCCTTTTTTCTTCATCATGTTATAAAGTAATTTCAGTTTATTTTCTAAAACAGTTAAGTAATTTTCCTCTTTTTTTTTATATACCGACCTGTCAAACTCGCCAAACTACATCACCAGTATCTGATCAATGTGGCTACAGTGCTACGATCAAAATTCCGATCATCCTTGAGATGATTTAAAACAAACAAAAAAAAAATAATAATAATAATGTCTGCCGATATAGTGAAACAGTTGAAAGGCACTCGATCCGATGTTGAGGCTGCGGCCACGACAATTAAGCTGAAATTCAAGGAATTCAGCAAGGGCATCGGGATAAACGACGCCTCCTTTCCGCTAAGATATGAGTTGAGCGTGTTGCGCCAGCTGTGTGTCGCCTTGAAGGACAATCTGCACCAGCATGACGATCTCTACTGCGACATTGCGGCCACCGTGGTACCACACGTGGAGCCCTACGAGGAGAAGCCGAGCCTGTGGGAAGCTCATCTAACGAGCCTGCGGTACATACATCGTGAGCTTTGTCAGTAGGTAAGTTGAAGAACCAAATGCTTGCTGGCTGGACGAAGTGTAGTAATTGTACGGGTGCTTCGCAGAAATCCCTGACGGAATGCCAGAAAATGTACGGCCTAGTCCGATCGCAGCCCTGCCGCCTGCAAGGGGAGGCTGACTACAAGTTTTATTTGGACATCCATCTGACGCACTTCAATGGCATTCACTTGCAAATGCAGAAGGAGACGTTGCCCATCGCCGCCACAGATCAACTATATTACGCCTTGGAGGCAATGGGTGTCCTCTTTGACACCATGCGCCAGCGTAAAGTGGCAAAGAATGCGGCTCTCCTGGTCCAGCTGAATGATGCCCTGTTCAGCAAGCGAGGCAAAGCCTTTCTGATGTACCTGAGCGCCCTTCCGCCCGAGAGCACGACGAAAATGTACGACCCGCTTCTCAAGCTCCTGAGCTGCAGCTGGGCCACACCCAGCTCTGAGCTGACTACTCAATTACTCACGGAGTATCTGGGCCTGGTTCTGGCACTGATGCAGATCGACATGTTTTCCATAGAAGCGCCGCTCGAACAACAACTGGCACTGAAGTTGCTGCGCATTTGTCGCGACCTGTACAAGGACGTCTCTCCGCAGAACTACTCCATCCAGCTCCTCTACTACTATGTCAAGCTGTTGTACGTGCGCGAGGCTACGGCGGACTTCAAGCGGACTTACATCGATCTGTGCAAGAAGTTCGTCTACTTCTTCGAGCACAAGGGCGCGACGCACGCCAAAGAGCAGTGGTTCATGGACCTGCTGGTGTTCTTCCAGCGCCTGCAGATGCTGCTTCATCAGAGCAGCAACAAGCCTCCCTTAGACATTTTTTGGCAGCAGCTCGAGGGCGACGACAGTCCCGAGGTATACACCGCCCACTTTCAACTGCTGCATGGCTGCCTTGGGCTGACGGTGAACGTAGTGAGGAGTCCGCTGGGGACCAGCTGCTCCAACGAGGCCTGTAAAAGAATTCGCAGGCATTGCCTTCTCTCCTTCGGGATGTGCGCCCTGGAAGCTTACGTTAACTGGCAGCCGACGACCGAACAGAAGTCGGACAAGGTACGTCTGCCACAGCTGGAAAACCTTTTGCCTAATGAGCTTCCTCTTCAGGCACCCTATAAGCCGCTCTTGGGCATTCTTGGCTACACCTTGGACGTGGCCAAGAGCATGAAGTGCCTGGGGCCCTCCGCCATGGAGCTAGACAAGCTGGTGCGTCTACTGGCACTCGTGGCCGAAAAGGTAGCGTGTCCCGAACAAATGTCCCTTGTGCTGGCCTTCTTGGAGCCCTTGCAACATCTACGACCGCTCATCACCAGCCAGAAAATGCTTAGTGTGCTCCTGCGAATCTACAAAGCCAGTGTCCACTGCAAGAGCTCCGACATGGCCAACCGTCTGCAGTCCACCTACCTTGCGGCCCAAACGAATCCCTCGCGGTTGCGTTCACAGCTCTTCGTCCACTACCACAATGCCAATAATACGGAGAAGTGCGTCTACGAGTGGCACGAGTCCAGTCCTATGCCCAACCCCCTAACCCCCGCCCAAAAGAAACAGCTATACGATGTGGATCTGTTGGCCGTGCTGCACTTCCAGAGTGCGCGGCCCGTACCCCTGCTGCAGTCGATACTACGCTGCCGTCACAATGACTACCACCTGGTTCTCCTGGCACGCAAGATGCGCACCGACAGCGAGGTGGTGCGTCAGTGCGAGGAACTGCGCTCCCAGCTGCAAAGCACGGCCCTCAAGCAACCGCTCAGCCGCATGCAACAGCTGGCCATTGGCCATACCAGTATCAGTGTGCTGCTGGAGGCTTTGGAGGCACAGAAGACCAAGTTCTCGATCAAGGAGACGGCCGAGAACAGCCTGGAGGAGTTAATCGTCAAGAACAACTTGCTGGAGCTCAACATTAAGCGGGAGCATCGCCTGGTGGAGTTGGCTACATCGGCCATCGCTGGCTTCGCGGCCTTCTTCGAACGTGCAGACCAAGAGCCGCTCGGCTGCGACGATACACCAATCGACTGGGAAGCCCTGATCGACGATGCAGTTGCTGCAGCCATGGCTCTGTCCACCATGGGCTACATGGCGCAGGCCGATGAAGCCTGGCTGCTGATACTCAGGATTGGGCAAATGCTGGACGAGAGATTCACCTACCTGCGAGCCCTGACCCACTTCCTGGGACAAGACCACCTGAGTTCTAACCAGCAGCTCCAACTCTCCGAGGAGGTGGATCGAGCGCAGGAGCTGCTCGACGATCTGTGGCCTCAGCTCCAAAACGGATGGTTCTTTAAGCGCCAACATACTATAGTGATGCTCTGCATCTGCCACATGGCCAGCTACTATGCGCGGCAGGACTGTCTGTGCCACGCCCAGCTGCTGTTGCTGCAGGCCGAGGAGCTGCGCGCCCAGTTCGATGAGCGAGTTGGCAAGAGCGACATTGTGCAGATCACAATCCAGACAGTTCGTTTTCGATTGGACTACAGGCGGAAGACGCGGTGCAGCAGCCTGCCTAGGAGGCCGTTGCCCCTGCGACACCTAGACACGCTGGTCGACAGCGTGCGCAACTACTGCACAGTGTCCAGCGTGGACCTGGGAGCCCTGCAGCTGCTGCTGGCTGACCTCGTGAGGGAGAGCACCGAGTGTGCGGCCAATCGGCTGACCGCGCCGTTCGCCTTTTACGGCACCACGCTTAACCTGGTGCTGCAGTCGGGTATGGCCCTGCGGACCATTGAGGTGCTCATCTCGTGGCTCTGGATGAACCTGCAGAATGAGTACCTGGACCAGGCGCAGTCCAAGCTGCGCCTCCTGGACCATTTGCTCGCCATCAAGCCGCTTAGTCGAACGCTGGTGGAGCAGACATCGGCCAAATACATCCCCGCAATAGCCGCCAAGGAAGATCACAAGGCGAATGCCATGAGCGAGCTGACCAGCAACATGCTGCTCATGCAGCTCGTGGAGCCGATAAAGAAGCAGAACCAGCTGGACGTGGCCACACTCAAGTCTCTGCCCATGCACGAGCCAATTCCCACCAGCCATCAGCTGCAGCGCTATGTGAGCAAGCAAGGGATGCCGCCCCATCTACGGGACAGCATGCAGCTGCAATGTTTCTACTTTATCGTGGGATGTCTCCATGCCCGCTTAAACTTCTTGAAAAGGGAGACCGATCAGCTGGACGACTTCTACGTAGGGGCAGGCAATTGGCTGCAGGAGGATCCCGTACGCACCGCCACACTGGGCTCCATGCTCATCGTGCACGAACTCTACCACATCAACTATCTTCGCTTCAGAAAGAAGAGCAAGGAGGCTCTCAGCTATGCGGAGGCAGCTCTCAAATCAGTGCCCCAAACGGCGGAAATCAACTATAGCTTCAACCTCATGGTCCAGATAAAGACGGCCCGGTTTGAGCTGCATCTCGTTGGCAAAGCGAGGGCGAAGACCATTAGGCGAGCCCTCGCTTTTAACACTTCGCCAGAGGATAAACGCAGGAAAGGTGTTGTTGAGGGGACTACCAAGGCAAAATCATCTGCCAGAAAGACGCCCAGGTTCAAGATATACACGGAGCTGGAATTGCGACCACCCATCGGCTGCAGCAACAGCAGCAGCAGTAGCAGCAAGAGCGGCAATGAGAACACGCCACCATCGGATCATGTGGATCTGAATGCCTGCCAGACGATCGAGATAAGCGATGACGATGCTGCTTCGGTTTCAGCTTCGACTCCGGCTCCCTCTCAACTGAAACGATCCCAATCTGTGCCAGCCAAGGCCACAAAGACACGCTCCGCTAGAATTGGTAGCCAACTAAAAGTACCAGAGATCATCGAATTGGACGATACCATGGAAGAGACGCCTTCCACCTCATCGGCAGCCTCAGTGAAGCGGTATCCGACTAGTGATGCAAGGAGCTCTCGTGCCCGCAACAGGCAACTCGAGGAAACGCCAGCGACCACGCGGGGACGACCACGTCGGAAGGTACCGGAGCCTGCACCCCAGCAGGAGACAGTCAGCCTTAGGCGGCGGCAAAGGAACTGATCAGAACTGACACTTGCATAGGCTTATAATAGTTTATAGCTAATATTTGTTTGTAGCTTGTCCTTATTCCATTTGATTGTGTATTTATAAACGTTATGGCAAGGAGATCGACCTTCCAGAGAATGTCTAAAATGTTCTTATTGCTTGAGCACGCGTATCAGCGAACTCTTGCAGATGTCCTGGACCCACCGACCAAACTGAATCCGATTCTGTCCGTGGTCGAAGAAGCCAGCGCCCGACTTGCAGCCCTCCTGGAACTCTCCCACATAGCGCTTTCCGTTTGCTGAACACAGACGAAACATATGGATCGACGAGGATTCTACTGAACTTTCATTTTGTTAGAGGACTCACCCGAGAAGAGGACGCCCCGTCCGTGCATGGCATCCTGGAGCCATTCCCCCACATAGACGCGTCTGTCCGCATACCAATGTATGCCGCGTCCTTGCCGCTTGTTCATCTGCCACTGACCAAAATAGACGGATCCATCGTCGTAGTACTGTTTTCCCTCCCCGCTGCGCTTGTCATGGCGCCAATGACCCACATAGAGGCGATGCACCTGGCCATCAGGGGACTCCCGCCGCATGGATCCGTAGCCATGACGTTGGCCCCGCTGCCACTGGCCCTCGTACACCAATCCACGACGGCTCGATTTCACTCCATAGCCGTGGTGTTGGTTCCTCAGCCACTTGCCCTGATAGCGGCCATGTCCTCCGGCAGGATAGCGCAGGCTTCGAACACCATTGCCGCCACCAGCATGGCACGACATGTTGCAGACAACTGAGCCCCAGCCCCGCTTTGGGTTTGTCATCTGTGCTCTTCTTTCGTGTCCTGGGGTGCGTGCGGTGTCCCTTTTCTAATCAACCCCAACCATGTGTCCTGGCTCCGTTTGCCCCCATCCAAAAACTTTCGTTAGCTAGTCGCTCTTCCAGTCGCTCCTGGCACGCAAGCCTAACGACCTGATGGAGGTCAGGCGGGGGGAACGGCAATAGAAAATCGCTTGCTTCGGTTAAATATAGGTAGAAAAAATCGTTTAATCGTACGTGTATAAATTACAGCGCAATTTCGCTTACATATTCGCCTATCAATATCAAAATTTGGGCTAACACGATCTGGTTCGGTTCGAATTATTGGGTTCTTACACACTACGTGGGCGAGGGAAGACTGCGCTATGGATGAGGTCTGGGTCTGACATCGCGAGCGATGGCATACCACTAAAATACAATACAGATATTAGCGGACGCGCCAACTAGTTACAACAAATATACAAGCTAATATTGAGGAATATTTAGTCAACACAGTGGTTTAAACTTGAAAGTAGTATTCCTTTAGTTTGGGTCTTTCATCATTGCATGCGATGAGTACACAGGGGTTACGATGTGTAAAGGTCTTGAGCTTAAAGAAACATTGCTCGGGGCACAATCCTTTAGAATATACGTACTCATACTGTTTTTGTATAATAAAAATCTACTGCCTTCTGCGTATCACAATTTGCATCAACTACAAATTTACAAAATATTCACTTATTTAGTCTGAGGATTGACGGCGAGGCCTCTGGCCCACTGCCGTAAGTGTCTTTTCTTTTCGTTTTCGTTAAGTTTTCAGAGAAGGATCGCCGAGATGGTTTATTGCTTCGTGGGATCCTCGCGCGATTGATACTGCTAAACGATGTCGCCGGCGGCACCGTAGTGGATGCCGTTATTGCGATTATGGTTGTTATGGTGCTCGAGGTGATCCTGTTCCATCTGCTCCTTGAGGATCTCCAGCTCCCGTATGCCGGAGACCGTCACCTCGTACTTGTGCGTCACCAGAGACCGATAGAAGTGTATGGCGAAAGCCAGGAAGATAATCATCACGGGTATCAGCACCACGCAGGCCGACCAGGCCGCCGGCGGGCTCAGATCATAGAACTTTACCCAGCACAGTATGGCTATCTCCAGCAGGAATAGGATCAACCCCAGCAGCGTCGAAAATGCCCACGCCGTCTCAATGTACCAGTGCAGGCGCTCGTGCGGCGACTCGTGCACCAGGGAGATGCTGTGCAGGTTGCACACTACCTCGATGTTCGGCAGGATGCAGGTGCTAATCATCAAAGCCAGCATATGCACGGCCACCAGCATAGTGGTGCAGATCGCAAACGCCACTAGCATTCCGGGCGGAACCTTTGTGTCGGGGTCCAGCTGCACCTCCACCATCGCCACCTGTGGGGGGACGCAAAAGAGCAGAGGTCGGGAGATTAGTGAGAGTCGTGGATGGGCTACGGGTTACTCTGCCAAGATCGCCGCTCTCAGGAGGCAATGCTCCTCCTATTATTAATCCAGCATTCCACACAACGGGCGTTGATTTTTGCGGACCCTTTTATCACAAGTCGGAAGTCAGAAGCAGGCCTCCTATCAAATGTTACATCGCTGTCTTCGTATGCTTTAGCACCAAAGCAACTCATTTGGAAGTCGTTCGGGATCTATCTACAGAATCCTTTCTGGCAGCATTAAGGCGTTTTATAAGTCTACGTCCCAAACCTCGAATCATCTGGTCAGACAACGCTACAAATTTTGTAGGAGCAAAAAATGAGCTTTTGGAGCTTCGGCAAATGTTCCTCAGCGATCCTCATACGTCGACTGTGTCACATCTCTGCGTTTCTAGTGGAATCGACTGGAAATTCATCCCCCTCGCTCACCTCATTTTGGGGGTTTGTGGGAGGCGGCTGTTAAAGCAGCTAAATATCATTTTCATCGCATCGTCGGGACCTACATTTTTACTCTTGATGAAATTCAGACCTTGGCTTGTGAAATCTCTGCTTTGTTAAATTCCCGTCCGCTTTATGCAATTACAGAAAGTTCCGATGATCTAGATGTGCTCACGCCAAACCACTTTCTCAATGGAGCCCCGAAAGCTGCATTCGACGAGCCAGATGTGGCGCATCTCCGGGTCAACCTACTTAGTCGATGGCAGCGGCTGTGTCAAATGAAGCAGGGGTTTTGGAGAAAATGGAGCACGGCGTATCTTTCGATTCTTCAGGAGCGGAGCAAGTGGCGGTCATCGTCTCCAAACATCAAGCTAGGAGCGCTCGTCATGATCAAGGAGGAAACGCTGCCACCATTAAGGTGGCCGCTTGGCCGCATTGAGAGCGTCATCCCAGGAAAAGATGGAACCATCAGAGTAGCCGTCATCCGCACTCAAAAGGGCCTTTTCAAGAGGGCCGTTGGAAAAATAGCGGTTCTGCCTCTTCAGGATGGATCTGTTGAAAGCCTTTGCCTTCCAACGGGGGGTGAATGTTCGGAGCAGAACCCAGCCGATTAGCTGCTTGCCAAATAGCACCTAATTCTTGGCCCTCAGCCGCTTATTTTGTTTGTTACTTATGTCTATGTCACTCATTTGTTTGTTAAAGCTCTGCGCTTGCTTGCCCTGCTAAACGCTCTCTGCCAGCTCGCTCTTCGCTATCTCCGCTTTGCGTTTGCCTACCGACGTCGGCCGAGCGAAGCTGCGCCTTGCGATCGGAGCCGCAATGTAAAGGGCAGGCAAGCCACACATGCAATTTGGATGTCACGCATTAAAGAACATATCGTAATTTTATTTCTGCGCCGAGTTTTATTTAATTCGAAATAATTAGTCGGCCGATTGGGGATAAAAAACATTATCTCCACAGCTTCTATGGGGCTTATATGAAAACAGGGCGAACATTTGGTGGAGAAGTTAGTGGAAATTGTTTAAACTTATTTTACAATCAATTCCAATAAAAGGAATATTTAAAATTGTGTGGTGTTGTAGAAAATTGATTTATCAATCAGATAAAATTACGTTTTCAGAGCTGAGGGCCGTAGCTAGTAATATTAAACCAAATATTAAAATACGAGGAAATGTACAATAGAATCGTCAGTAGACTTACGGTATTTTTTGGTATATTTCTGAGGGCTGCCATAGATTTTATCCATAAGACCGCGATAGATCAGGTCACACTGAAACACACTCAAACGAAGCGAAGCGCTGGTAAAAAAGTGACAATAATGTCTGCCGATAACACTTCCTTTTCATCAGCGAGCGAGACCGGTCGTGTTTTTTCTTAACAGTCTGAAAGGTGACTTTTTCCAAGCAACAAAGGCTTAATTAAAAGTGATTGTAAAAATTGGATCATTGTTTATTTCATACAAATCTTCATCAATATATAAATTATTCCTCTTTTCATTTCCCAAAGGAGAGGTAAGTCTTTGGCAATCTGGTTAAACCAGCAAGTATGGCGGACGCCGGTCACTCGGTGTCTGCCAAATTGAAACCCCCTGATCAGGTGGCAAAAAGCGGTGGCAAAAAACAATAGCAAAAAACCTCAGTGCTTTGTGTTCAGGTGTGAAAGAGGACATATTCGACAGCTTGACTAACGAAAAGTACCGAGCAAAAAAGATGCGCAAGGAACAAAAAAGCGACAACACCAATACAGACATAAATAACAAAATGCTGATAGACGATGACAGTAACAAAATGGTGGAGGCTTCTGACGGTGTGACCGTTCACAATTCTCACACAAATGCCATAAATGGTTTTACTGGAAATACTGAAATGACTAAAACACTGAATAAAAATACTAATCCGATTATAAACCCATCAAATGTAGGTATCGAAAGAGAAACAGTGTTGTATAGTGAGTGCCACATCGGGGATGCGGCTGTACTAGTATCGACTAAGAACAGTACCATCTTCGAAAACAAAAACACCAAAAATGGCTTATTCTTTTTTGAAAAAATAAGACACCTTAAAATCAAAGGAATTAAAGAAATCGTAGCTCTTCCGCCTACACTATACAAGATTTATTTTAAGGTTTTCAGCGAAGCAAATGATTTAGTTTTAAATGAGGAGTTAAAAAAAATGAATTTAGTGGTATTTATACCAAAAGGCTATGTGGAATCCTATAGAGTAATTAAAGGGGTGCCCCTCGGTTTTTCTGAGAATGAAATTATGGATAATATTACTTCTAACATAAAAATTAGGTCAATTGAAAGATTAGCAAGAAGGCAGAAAATTACAACCGATGACAACAACGAAACATTCAAGCTCATACCATTAGAAACAGTCAAAATTGGTTTTGAGGGTTCAGACATCCCAGAAAAGGTATCTCTTTTTGGGATATGTGGGATGAAAGTAAGCATATATGTTCCCAGAGTAAGGCAATGTTATAATTGTGGCAGACTTGGTCACACTTCGACCAGATGCAAATCAGCTAGGAGGTGCTATAAATGCGGAGTCGAGGAGTGCAATGGTCTCAAATGTATCCTTTGCAATGGGAAAAATCACTCAGCTAGGGACAGACTGATGTGCCCAGTATGGGAAAAGGAGATGGACATTAACAAAATAATGACAATCAAAAAAATCGCGCGTAAGGAAGTGCTTAGCACTTACTCAATCCATCAAAATTTTTCGCTGTTAGATAATTATGAAAAAACTTAACAAAACTAGATATAAATGAGGAAAATGTTCAAAACAAAAACGTTAAAGCAAATGAAGTTTTAAAAAAACACAGTTATGCGAGCAGGTTAGTGCAGAGACCTTTGGTTCCTGCACAAAAACCCCACTATCACTTAGAATCATATACCAGCGATTCTAGTAATCACGTACCATTTTTTGAAAACAAAGAACTAAAAGAAAACAAATGTGTCACATCCATCAAAAAAAGTGACCAGTACAAATGATTACAATATGGAACATAATGCAGACAGAAAAATGAACAAACAGAGAGAAACGAACCTTTTTAAAACATCTAAATAAATATGAAATTTTTACAACATAACATTCAATCTATTAAAGCCAATAAAAACGACCTAGTATTCTACTTAAACAATGAAAACTTCGACTTTGCCATTCTGGCTGACGTTTTCTCTCACGATCTCCGTTTTAGGAAACTAGCCAACTTCAATATGTTAGAAAAACATAGAGAGGACGGTTATGGAGGAGTGGCGATTGCCTACAAAAAAGAATTAAGAGTTAAAAGACTGATATATGAGACAGAGCAAGATATAATTATAGCAAGAACCATCAACATCAAAGATAAATTTCTTATCACCTCAGTATATCTTGAACCATTGTTGACTCTTGCATCCTTCAAGCAAGCGATTAACAATTTCCTTGAATATTTAGATGCATTCGGAAAAGTCATAATTGCAGGAGATTTTAACGCAAGACATACCTTTTCTGGAGACAGAACCAACAGTGAAAAGGGAACTTTTCTCATGCAAGCTATGTCAAATGCTGGCTACAGTCTAGCAAATGACCACAGTCTCACATTCAGAAGACACATCGACTCAACATCAGGGTCTGTACTCGATTTAACTTTTACAAAGGGTATTCATATAGAGAATTGGAAATGCGAAAAGTTTTACCTAGGAGGCAGCCACCATCACCCAATAACCTTTGAAACAGCAGGATATCAACACAAACTCAAAACTTTCCTTGCCAAAAACAGGCTACTGAAAAAGCTAAGCCAGTTTGAGGCCGACAAAGATATGGATAATTTAGCGAAGAACATCCAACAGGAAATAAAAGCAGCTACTTATGAAATCAAAAACAAATGTCCAAAATTATGGTGGGACGAGAATTTAGCCAAACTATTCAGGGAGTTTGCAGAGTCGCAGAAGAAGGCAGCTTCAGAACCCTCCTTTCAAAATTATTGTTCTGCTGTTAACCTCAAGGTTAAATGGAAAAAATCTGTTAAAATTGCCAAAAGAACTAGCTATGCCAGGAAGTTAACAGAGTTAAATGTAAAATCGAGCTCAAGAGAAGCCTGGAGATTCCTCAGAAATCTAAAAAACTGTCAAGAGAACACCCCAGAAATTTTCGACCCTGACAAAGCTGGGCCATACCTGGAATTCCTTAACGAACAAATAACCTCAGAAGCAAAAGATGTAGACGAAGAAATGTACTCAACCAAGAACAATGAAAATCCTTTCTTTTCCTTGAAAGAGTTAGAGGCTGTGTTAGTCAGAAACAGAAAAACGGCAGGAGGAATAGATCACATCACATACGAGATGCTGAGTGCTCTCAACACTAGTATAAAGACAGAACTTGTACATTTTTACAACCGTCGAGTGGCTATGTGCGATTTCCCAGTCGAATGGAGATCTATCAGAATTGTACCAATACCGAAAAAAACATGGATCTGACTGACTTAAAACATTTTCGACCCATATCCCTCATTTCGGTTCTAGCCAAGACAGTAAATGGCATGGTGAAAGCCAGGCTGGAAAAGCATATACAAGAAAACAAGAATATACCCTACAGATCTTATGCATACCAAAAAAAACAAGTCTGCAGCGATGTGCATAAATGATGTCATCAATGTGGTAGCGGCAAAGAAAAAGAACAAGGAACACGTTACTCTTGTGGTTGTTGACCTCAACAATGCCTACAATTGTGTCAACCTGAAATTCTTAAAAAGACTAATGGAAAATGAGTGTTTTCCTAAAACATACATTGACTGGATCATCAGTTTTATGCATAGCTCGCAAACGACGGTCAACACTTTTTCCCTTTGCGGTCTCGTCACTGACAAAACCGAAAAAGACCACGCAGAAGCGGTCTCTCACTGAGCAGAACACTTTTTGTCTCTTCGCTTGTGTTATGTGTTTCGGGTTTTCGGTTGAGCCCGACACACGATCGGGTCTCACAATAACAGCTTAGAGAGACACTTTGGTCAAGCGCTCGCAGCAAAAGTGTCTTTAGATGAGCAGAACCCAAAAAGTGTCTGAGTAAAGTGTTTTTAGTTTTTTATTCGTGTTTATGTTTATTTATTCATGTTTTTCGCATCTTATGGTTATGTTATTGTAATATTTATACTTATATGCGAATTTTCTGCAAACTGAAGAGACATGGATATGGATGTATGTATATATGTATGTATATATTTTGTATTAATACGAATTTAGCTTAACCACTAACAATGAGTTAATATTTTCCGCACTTAAAGAGCAACGTTTTTCATTCAAAATATAATGAAGTGCTGAAAAGGCTCTTTCGACCGATACCTGAGTGGCCGGTGTAGCCAGCACCACCTGTGCGAGCGAGTTCAAGTGTGGTGATCTTAGCTTCATGTCGTTAAAAAGCTGCAATATATCGGCATTTAATGGTAAACGGCCATTGTTCATAGCAAAGTTCTTCACATCAGTAAAAATTTCGGAAAGTTGTTCAGGAACAGGCTCATTTTGCGTTTGGGACAGTGTCTGACACAATTCACGAAGGCAAGTGATCGTTGCCACAGCCACCACACGTACAAGCACGCATACATACGCAAAAGACACTTTTTTCGTTCGCTCGCGACAAGATGCTCAGTGAAAAACAGGAACAAAAGAGAAGGGAAAAAGTCGGTCTTTGCTTGAGCGAAGAGCGAGTTGAGCAAAAACAGATTTGATCGGGTCTTTTCAGTCCCTTTTCTCAATGTGTTCGTCAATGAGAGGTTGTTAGCAGACACGCCGAAAGTGTAAACAGTTATTTGCGAGCTATGGTTTTATGTCTATGAGCCTACTGAAAATAGGGGAAGCTGTTCAGGTAGTTCAGGGAGGAATCCCACAGGGCTCTTGTCTGTCGCCCCTCCTTTTTAATGTATACACAAAAAGACTACATCAGATCTGTGATAGAAATACTCATATGATGCAATTTGCAGATGACTTCGTTATAATCTCTCCCAACAGAGAGTTTACTGTAGCGGTTGAAAACCTTAATAAAAAACTAAATGACTTTAACCTTCTATGTGGTGATCTCGGTTTTAGCTTCAATCCAAGCAAATCTGCAGCAATGAATGTAGGAAAAAGACAGGTCAGAGCGGTAAATATTTCTGTTAGAAATTTGCCTATACCAAATCGAAAAGATATCCGTTTCTTAGGCAGACTGATTAGCGCAAACATGTCAAATGTCAGTCATGTAAAAATGGTTAAAGAACAAACAAAAAAAATGCAACAGACTCCTCTAGCTTGCGACTACTATCAAATCAGGTCTAAAACCTAAAACAAGTACCAACATCTTCAAAGCTTTTATTAGAACAAAACAAGAATATGCTATCACAAGTTTTTCAGACATGGGATCTGGAGCAAGTAAAGATATAGAAATAGCGCAAGCTAAATCACTCAGAAGGTGTGTTGGGGTGCCACCTGACACAAGCAAACACGAAATTTTTGTCCTCGCTGGTGTAATGCCACCTGTTTTCAGGAAGAAATGAATGAAGAATGAAGAATGAAGAAATAAAAACTATATTTTATGAGATTCTGAACAAGTACAGAAAGGACGACTGGAACATTCTATCAACAGATGCCTCAGTTACAGAAAGTACATGTGGCATAGGAATAGTAGAATGGCCTAGTGGAAATATCCACAAGTACAAAATAGAAAACAGATTATCCTCAGTAGGTGCCGAACTCGTAGGCCTTAAAAAGGCCTGCGAACTATGTCTTAAATATAATTACAAAAAGGCTTTGATTTTAAGTGATGGATTAGGAGCTATTAATTTAATTAAAAATAAGAATACAGACTCGTACCTAGTGAATGATATTCACAACATAATTAACCAATCAGACATTCAGAAACTTGACATTCTATGGGTCCCTGGTCACAAGGGTGTGGCCATCAACGAAAAGACTGACATAGCAGCAAAGGCTGCTACAAGTGAGGGGTTTACAATAAATATAAAATACAGCTACAAGGAGGCTCAAAGAGAAATTAGGAACTTTTTAGTATACAAATGGAATGAGGACTACAGGACGAAGTGTAGGACGAAGGGATCCAGCCTCATAGACATATTTCCAGACATACCCAGTAAACCCTGGCATTTTTCTCTTAAATGGAATGCTAAAAGCATCAAGACCATTAACAGACTTATGACGGAACACACATACGACAAAGTCTTCCTACACAGATTTAAAGCAATTGACTCAAATATCTGCGAAACGTGCAATGTAACTGAATATGCCGAACACCTGATCTTCGATTGCCAAAGATTTGCCGGGCTCAGAATATTAATAAAAAAAGAGCCGCTACATCTCAGAGAACTGGCAATCTTCATCAAAACTGCTGACTTAAACTTTTGACCCCTTTTTTCTTCATCATGTTATAAAGTAATTTCAGTTTATTTTCTAAAACAGTTAAGTAATTTTCCTCTTTTTTTTTTATATACCGACCTGTCAAACTCGCCAAACTACATCACCAGTATCTGATCAATGTGGCTACAGTGCTACGATCAAAATTCCGATCATCCTTGAGATGATTTAAAAAAAAAAAAATAATAATAATAATAATGTCTGCCGATATAGTGAAACAGTTGAAAGGCACTCGATCCGATGTTGAGGCTGCGGCCACGACAATTAGTCAACACAGTGGTTTAAACTTGAAAGTAGTATTCCTTTAGCTTGGGTCTTTCATCATTGCATGCGATGAGTACACAGGGGTTACGATGTGTAAAGGTCTTGAGCTTAAAGAAACATTGCTCGGGGCACAATCCTTTAGAATATACGTACTCATACTGTTTTTGTATAATAAAAATCTACTGCCTTCTGCGTATCACAATTTGCATCAACTACAAATTTACAAAATATTCACTTATTTAGTCTGAGGATTGACGGCGAGGCCTCTGGCCCACTGCCGTAAGTGTCTTTTCTTTTCGTTTTCGTTAAGTTTTCAGAGAAGGATCGCCGAGATGGTTTATTGCTTCGTGGGATCCTCGCGCGATTGATACTGCTAAACGATGTCGCCGGCGGCATGGTTGTTATGGTGCTCGAGGTGATCCTGTTCCATCTGCTCCTTGAGGATCTCCAGCTCCCGTATGCCGGAGACCGTCACCTCGTACATGTGCGTCACCAGAGACCGATAGAAGTGTATGGCGAAAGCCAGGAAGATAATCATCACGGGTATCAGCACCACGCAGGCCGACCAGGCCGCCGGCGGGCTCAGATCATAGAACTTTACCCAGCACAGTATGGCTATCTCCAGCAGGAATAGGATCAACCCCAGCAGCGTCGAAAATGCCCACGCCGTCTCAATGTACCAGTGCAGGCGCTCGTGCGGCGACTCGTGCACCAGGGAGATGCTGTGCAGGTTGCACACTACCTCGATGTTCGGCAGGATGCAGGTGCTAATCATCAAAGCCAGCATATGCACGGCCACCAGCATAGTGGTGCAGATCGCAAACGCCACTAGCATTCCGGGCGGAACCTTTGTGTCGGGGTCCAGCTGCACCTCCACCATCGCCACCTGTGGGGGACGCAAAAGAGCAGAGGTCGGGAGATTAGTGAGAGTCGTGGATGGGCTACGGGTTACTCTGCCAAGATCGCCGCTCTCAGGAGGCAATGCTCCTCCTATTATTAATCCAGCATTCCACACAACGGGCGTTGATTTTTGCGGACCCTTTTATCACAAGTCGGAAGTCAGAAGCAGGCCTCCTATCAAATGTTACATCGCTGTCTTCGTATGCTTTAGCACCAAAGCAACTCATTTGGAAGTCGTTCGGGATCTATCTACAGAATCCTTTCTGGCAGCATTAAGGCGTTTTATAAGTCTACGTCCCAAACCTCGAATCATCTGGTCAGACAACGCTACAAATTTTGTAGGAGCAAAAAATGAGCTTTTGGAGCTTCGGCAAATGTTCCTCAGCGATCCTCATACGTCGACTGTGTCACATCTCTGCGTTTCTAGTGGAATCGACTGGAAATTCATCCCCCCTCGCTCACCTCATTTTGGGGGTTTGTGGGAGGCGGCTGTTAAAGCAGCTAAATATCATTTTCATCGCATCGTCGGGACCTACATTTTTACTCTTGATGAAATTCAGACCTTGGCTTGTGAAATCTCTGCTTTGTTAAATTCCCGTCCGCTTTATGCAATTACAGAAAGTTCCGATGATCTAGATGTGCTCACGCCAAACCACTTTCTCAATGGAGCCCCGAAAGCTGCATTCGACGAGCCAGATGTGGCGCATCTCCGGGTCAACCTACTTAGTCGATGGCAGCGGCTGTGTCAAATGAAGCAGGCGTTTTGGAGAAAATGGAGCACGGCGTATCTTTCGATTCTTCAAGAGCGGAACAAGTGGCGGTCATCGTCTCCAAACATCAAGCTAGGAGCGCTCGTCATGATCAAGGAGGAAACGCTGCCACCATTAAGGTGGCCGCTTGGCCGCATTGAGAGCGTCATCCCAGGAAAAGATGGAACCATCAGAGTAGCCGTCATCCGCACTCAAAAGGGCCTTTTCAAGAGGGCCGTTGGAAAAATAGCGGTTCTGCCTCTTCAGGATGGATCTGTTGAAAGCGTTTGCCTTCCAACGGGGGGGTGAATGTTCGGAGCAGAACCCAGCCGATTAGGTGCTTGCCAAATAGCACCTAATTCTTGGCCCTCAGCCGCTTATTTTGTTTGTTACTTATGTCTATGTCACTCATTTGTTTGTTAAAGCTCTGCGCTTGCTTGCCCTGCTAAACGCTCTCTGCCAGCTCGCTCTTCGCTATCTCCGCTTTGCGTTTGCCTACCGACGTCGGCCGAGCGAAGCTGCGCCTTGCGATCGGAGCCGCAATGTAAAGGGCAGGCAAGCCACACATGCAATTTGGATGTCACGCATTAAAGAACATATCGTAATTTTATTTCTGCGCCGAGTTTTATTTAATTCGAAATAATTAGTCGGCCGATTGGGATAAAAAACATTATCTCCACAGCTTCTATGGGGCTTATATGAAAACAGGGCGAACATTTGGTGGAGAAGTTAGTGGAAATTGTTTAAACTTATTTTACAATCAATTCCAATAAAAGGAATATTTAAAATTGTGTGGTGTTGTAGAAAATTGATTTATCAATCGGATAAAATTACGTTTTCAGAGCTGAGGGCCGTAGCTAGTAATATTAAACCAAATATTAAAATACGAGGAAATGTACAATAGAATCGTCAGTAGACTTACGGTATTTTTTGGTATATTTCTGAGGGCTGCCATAGATTTTATCCATAAGACCGCGATAGATCAGGTCACACTGAAACACACTCAAACGAAGCGAAGCGCTGGTAAAAAAGTGACAATAATGTCTGCCGATAACACTTCCTTTTCATCAGCGAGCGAGACCGGTCGTGTTTTTTCTTAACAGTCTGAAAGGTGACTTTTTCCAAGCAACAAAGGCTTAATTAAAAGTGATTGTAAAAATTGGATCATTGTTTATTTCATACAAATCTTCATCAATATATAAATTATTCCTCTTTTCATTTCCCAAAGGAGAGGTAAGTCTTTGGCAATCTGGTTAAACCAGCAAGTATGGCGGACGCCGGTCACTCGGTGTCTGCCAAATTGAAACCCCTGATCAGGTGGCAAAAAGCGGTGGCAAAAAACAATAGCAAAAAACCTCAGTGCTTTGTGTTCAGGTGTGAAAGAGGACATATTCGACAGCTTGACTAACGAAAAGTACCCAGCAAAAAAGATGCGCAAGGAACAAAAAAGCGACAACACCAATACAGACATAAATAACAAAATGCTGATAGACGATGACAGTAACAAAATGGTGGAGGCTTCTGACGGTGTGACCGTTCACAATTCTCACACAAATGCCATAAATGGTTTTACTGGAAATACTGAAATGACTAAAACACTGAATAAAAATACTAATCCGATTATAAACCCATCAAATGTAGGTATCGAAAGAGAAACAGTGTTGTATAGTGAGTGCCACATCGGGGATGCGGCTGTACTAGTATCGACTAAGAACAGTACCATCTTCGAAAACAAAAACACCAAAAATGGCTTATTCTTTTTTGAAAAAATAAGACACCTTAAAATCAAAGGAATTAAAGAAATCGTAGCTCTTGCGCCTACACTATACAAGATTTATTTTAAGGTTTTCAGCGAAGCAAATGATTTAGTTTTAAATGAGGAGTTAAAAAAAATGAATTTAGTGGTATTTATACCAAAAGACTATGTGGAATCCTATAGAGTAATTAAAGGGGTGCCCCTCGGTTTTTCTGAGAATGAAATTATGGATAATATTACTTCTAACATAAAAATTAGGTCAATTGAAAGATTAGCAAGAAGGCAGAAAATTACAACCGATGACAACAACGAAACATTCAAGCTCATACCATTAGAAACAGTCAAAAATTGGTTTTGAGGTTCAGACATCCCAGAAAAGGTATCTCTTTTTGGGATATGTGGGATGAAAGTAAGCATATATGTTCCCAGAGTAAGGCAATGTTATAATTGTGGCAGACTTGGTCACACTTCGACCAGATGCAAATCAGCTAGGAGGTGCTATAAATGCGGAGTCGAGGAGTGCAATGGTCTCAAATGTATCCTTTGCAATGGGAAAAATCACTCAGCTAGGGACAGACTGATGTGCCCAGTATGGGAAAAGGAGATGGACATTAACAAAATAATGACAATCAAAAAAATCGCGCGTAAGGAAGTGCTTAGCACTTACTCAATCCACCAAAATTTTTCGCTGTTTAGATAATTATGAAAAAAACTATCCAAAACTAGATATAAATGAGGAAAATGTTCAAAACAAAAACGTTAAAGCAAATGAAGTTTTAAAAAACACAGTTATGCGAGCAGGTTAGTGCAGAGACCTTTGTTCCTGCACAAAAACCCCACTATCACTTAGAATCATATACCAGCGATTCTAGTAATCACGTACCATTTTTTGAAAACAAAGAACTAAAAGAAAACAAATGTGTCACATCCATCAAAAAAAGTGACCAGTACAAATGATTACAATATGGAACATAATGCAGACAGAAAAATGAACAAACAGAGAGAAACGAACCTTTTTAAAACATCTAAATAAATATGAAATTTTTACAACATAACATTCAATCTATTAAAGCCAATAAAAACGACCTAGTATTCTACTTAAACAATGAAAACTTCGACTTTGCCATTCTGGCTGACGTTTTCTCTCACGATCTCCGTTTTAGGAAACTAGCCAACTTCAATATGTTAGAAAAACATAGAGAGGACGGTTATGGAGGAGTGGCGATTGCCTACAAAAAAGAATTAAGAGTTAAAAGACTGATATATGAGACAGAGCAAGATATAATTATAGCAAGAACCATCAACAACAAAGATAAATTTCTTATCACCTCAGTATATTTTGAACCTTTGTTGTCTCTTGCATCCTTCAAGCAAGCGATTAACAATTTCCTTGAATATTTAGATGCATTCGGAAAAGTCATAATTGCAGGAGATTTTAACGCAAGACATACCTTTTTCTGGAGACAGAACCAACAGTGAAAAGGGAACTTTTCTCATGCAAGCTATGTCAAATGCTGGCTACAGTCTAGCAAATGACCACAGTCTCACATTCAGAAGACACATCGACTCAACATCAGGGTCTGTACTCGATTTAACTTTTACAAAGGTATTCATATAGAGAATTGGAAATGCGAAAAGTTTTACCTAGGAGGCAGCCACCATCACCCAATAACCTTTGAAACAGCAGGATATCAACACAAACTCAAAACTTTCCTTGCCAAAAACAGGCTACTGAAAAAGCTAAGCCAGTTTGAGGCCGACAAAGATATGGATAATTTAGCGAAGAACATCCAACAGGAAATAAAAGCAGCTACTTATGAAATCAAAAACAAATGTCCAAAATTATGGTGGGACGAGAATTTAGCCCAAACTATTCAGGGAGTTTGCAGAGTCGCAGAAGAAGGCAGCTTCAGAACCCTCCTTTCAAAATTATTGTTCTGCTGTTAACCTCAAGGTTAAATGGAAAAAAATCTGTTAAAATTGCCAAAAGAACTAGCTATGCCAGGAAGTTAACAGAGTTAAATGTAAAATCGAGCTCAAGAGAAGCCTGGAGATTCCTCAGAAATCTAAAAAACTGTCAAGAGAACACCCCAGAAATTTTCGACCCTGACAAAGCTGGGCCATACCTGGAATTCCTTAACGAACAAATAACCTCAGAAGCAAAAGATGTAGACGAAGAAATGTACTCAACCAAGAACAATGAAAATCCTTTCTTTTCCTTGAAAGAGTTAGAGGCTGTGTTAGTCAGAAACAGAAAAACGGCAGGAGGAATAGATCACATCACATACGAGATGCTGAGTGCTCTCAACACTAGTATAAAGACAGAACTTGTACATTTTTACAACCGTCGAGTGGCTATGTGCGATTTCCCAGTCGAATGGAGATCTATCAGAATTGTACCAATACCGAAAAAAACATGGATCTGACTGACTTAAAACATTTTCGACCCATATCCCTCATTTCGGTTCTAGCCAAGACAGTAAATGGCATGGTGAAAGCCAGGCTGGAAAAGCATATACAAGAAAACAAGAATATACCCTACAGATCTTATGCATACCAAAAAAAACAAGTCTGCAGCGATGTGCATAAATGATGTCATCAATGTGGTAGCGGCAAAGAAAAAGAACAAGGAACACGTTACTCTTGTGGTTGTTGACCTCAACAATGCCTACAATTGTGTCAACCTGAAATTCTTAAAAAGACTAATGGAAAATGAGTGTTTTCCTAAAACATACATTGACTGGATCATCAGTTTTATGCATAGCTCGCAAACGACGGTCAACACTTTTTCCCTTTGCGGTCTCGTCACTGACAAAACCGAAAAAGACCACGCAGAAGCGGTCTCTCACTGAGCAGAACACTTTTTGTCTCTTCGCTTGTGTTATGTGTTTCGGGTTTTCGGTTGAGCCCGACACACGATCGGGTCTCACAATAACAGCTTAGAGAGACACTTTGGTCAAGCGCTCGCAGCAAAAGTGTCTTTAGATGAGCAGAACCCAAAAAGTGTCTGAGTAAAGTGTTTTTAGTTTTTTATTCGTGTTTATGTTTATTTATTCATGTTTTTCGCATCTTATGGTTATGTTATTGTAATATTTATACTTATATGCGAATTTTCTGCAAACTGAAGAGACATGGATATGGATGTATGTATATATGTATGTATATATTTTGTATTAATACGAATTTAGCTTAACCACTAACAATGAGTTAATATTTTCCGCACTTAAAGAGCAACGTTTTTCATTCAAAATATAATGAAGTGCTGAAAAGGCTCTTTCGACCGATACCTGAGTGGCCGGTGTAGCCAGCACCACCTGTGCGAGCGAGTTCAAGTGTGGTGATCTTAGCTTCATGTCGTTAAAAAGCTGCAATATATCGGCATTTAATGGTAAACGGCCATTGTTCATAGCAAAGTTCTTCACATCAGTAAAAATTTCGGAAAGTTGTTCAGGAACAGGCTCATTTTGCGTTTGGGACAGTGTCTGACACAATTCACGAAGGCAAGTGATCGTTGCCACAGCCACCACACGTACAAGCACGCATACATACGCAAAAGACACTTTTTTCGTTCGCTCGCGACAAGATGCTCAGTGAAAAACAGGAACAAAAGAGAAGGGAAAAAGTCGGTCTTTGCTTGAGCGAAGAGCGAGTTGAGCAAAAAAGATTTGATCGGGTCTTTTCAGTCCCTTTTCTCAATGTGTTCGTCAATGAGAGGTTGTTAGCAGACACGCCGAAAGTGTAAACAGTTATTTGCGAGCTATGGTTTTATGTCTATGAGCCTACTGAAAATAGGGGAAGCTGTTCAGGTAGTTCAGGGAGGAATCCCACAGGCTCTTGTCTGTCGCCCTCCTTTTTAATGTATACACAAAAAGACTACATCAGATCTGTGATAGAAATACTCATATGATGCAATTTGCAGATGACTTCGTTATAATCTCTCCCAACAGAGAGTTTACTGTAGCGGTTGAAAACCTTAATAAAAAACTAAATGACTTTAACCTTCTATGTGGTGATCTCGGTTTTAGCTTCAATCCAAGCAAATCTGCAGCAATGAATGTAGGAAAAAGACAGGTCAGAGCGGTAAATATTTCTGTTAGAAATTTGCCTATACCAAATCGAAAAGATATCCGTTTCTTAGGCAGACTGATTAGCGCAAACATGTCAAATGTCAGTCATGTAAAAATGGTTAAAGAACAAACAAAAAAAATGCAACAGACTCCTCTAGCTTGCGACTACTATCAAATCAGGTCTAAAACCTAAAACAAGTACCAACATCTTCAAAGCTTTTATTAGAACAAAACAAGAATATGCTATCACAAGTTTTTCAGACATGGGATCTGGAGCAAGTAAAGATATAGAAATAGCGCAAGCTAAATCACTCAGAAGTGTGTTGGGGTGCCACCTGACACAAGCAAACACGAAATTTTTGTCCTCGCTGGTGTAATGCCACCTGTTTTCAGGAAGAAATGAATGAAGAATGAAGAATGAAGAATGAAGAATAAAAACTATATTTTATGAGATTCTGAACAAGTACAGAAAGGACGACTGGAACATTCTATCAACAGATGCCTCAGTTACAGAAAGTACATGTGGCATAGGAATAGTAGAATGGCCTAGTGGAAATATCCACAAGTACAAAATAGAAAACAGATTATCCTCAGTAGGTGCCGAACTCGTAGGCCTTAAAAAGGCCTGCGAACTATGTCTTAAATATAATTACAAAAAGGCTTTGATTTTAAGTGATGGATTAGGAGCTATTAATTTAATTAAAAATAAGAATACAGACTCGTACCTAGTGAATGATATTCACAACATAATTAACCAATCAGACATTCAGAAACTTGACATTCTATGGGTCCCTGGTCACAAGGGTGTGGCCATCAACGAAAAGACTGACATAGCAGCAAAGGCTGCTACAAGTGAGGGGTTTACAATAAATATAAAATACAGCTACAAGGAGGCTCAAAGAGAAATTAGGAACTTTTTAGTATACAAATGGAATGAGGACTACAGGACGAAGTGTAGGACGAAGGGATCCAGCCTCATAGACATATTTCCAGACATACCCAGTAAACCCTGGCATTTTTCTCTTAAATGGAATGCTAAAAGCATCAAGACCATTAACAGACTTATGACGGAACACACATACGACAAAGTCTTCCTACACAGAATCAAAGCAATTGATTCAAATATCTGCGAAACGTGCAATGTAACTGAATATGCCGAACACCTGATCTTCGATTGCCAAAGATTTGCCGGGCTCAGAATATTAATAAAAAAGAGCCGCTACATCTCAGAGAGCTGGCAATCTTCATCAAAACTGCTGACTTAAACTTTTGACCCCTTTTTCTTCATCATGTTATAAAGTAATTTCAGTTTATTTTCTAAAACAGTTAAGTAATTTTCCTCTTTTTTTTTATATACCGACCTGTCAAACTCGCCAAACTACATCACAGTATCTGATCAATGTGGCTACAGTGCTACGATCAAAATTCCGATCATCCTTGAGATGATTTAAAAAAAAAAAATAATAATAATAATAATGTCTGCCGATATAGTGAAACAGTTGAAAGGCACTCGATCGATGTTGAGGCTGCGGCCACGACAATTAAGCTGAAATTCAAGGAATTCAGCAAGGGCATCGGGATAAACGACGCCTCCTTTCCGCTAAGATATGAGTTGAGCGTGTTGCGCCAGCTGTGTGTCGCCTTGAAGGACAATCTGCACCAGCATGACGATCTCTACTGCGACATTGCGGCCACCGTGGTACCACACGTGGAGCCCTACGAGGAGAAGCCGAGCCTGTGGGAAGCTCATCTAACGAGCCTGCGGTACATACATCGTGAGCTTTGTCAGGAGGTAAGTTGAAGAACCAAATGCTTGCTGGCTGGACGAAGTGTAGTAATTGTACGGGTGCTTCGCAGAAATCCCTGACGGAATGCCAGAAAATGTACGGCTAGTCCGATCGCAGCCCTGCCGCCTGCAAGGGGAGGCTGACTACAAGTTTTATTTGGACATCCATCTGACGCACTTCAATGGCATTCACTTGCAAATGCAGAAGGAGACGTTGCCCATC
>NW_022881621.1:0-32078 GCF_003369915.1 Drosophila miranda
CGGCTACACCCAAAATTATATCTTAATCCAACATCGAGGTCGCAATCTTTTTTATCGATATGAACTCTCCAAAAAAATTACGCTGTTATCCCTAAAGTAACTTAATTTTTTAATCATTATTAATGGATCAATTATTCATAAATTAATGTTTTTAAAAATTAAAAGTTTTTTAAATTTTAATATCACCCCAATAAAATATTTTTATTTATTAAAATAAAATTAATCTTTACAATTAAAATAAAAAAAATATAAAGATCTATAGGGTCTTCTCGTTCTTTTAAATTTATTTTAGCTTTTTGACTAAAAAATAAAATTCTATAAAAAATTTAAATGAAACAGTTAATATTTCGTCCAACCATTCATTCCAGCCTTCAATTAAAAGACTAATGATTATGCTACCTTTGCACAGTCAGAATACTGCGGCCATTTAAAATTTCAGTGGGCAGGTTAGACTTTAAATTTAATTCAAAAAGACATGTTTTTGTTAAACAGGCGAACATTATTTTTGCCGAATTCTTTATTTAAACTTTTCATTAAAATTTATCTAAACATAAAAATATACTAATTCTATCATTATTTCTTAACTTTAAAAATTAAAATTAATATTCTAATAAATAATTAAAATATAATAAATAATTTAATTTATAAAATAAATTATAACACATTTTTTAATAATTGCTAATTCTAAGCATATATTTATTAAATTTATTTATTATTTTTAAAAATTTATTTTATAGCTTATCCCATAAAATATTAAAATTATAAATTATTAATTTAAATAAAAAAATTAATAAATTTATAATTTCTGAATTAAATTCATTTCTTAGAAAACTAGATACCTTTAAAAACGAATAACATTTCATTTCTAATATAATATTATAAATAATTTTATTACATTAACTTATATATTATATTAACTCTTTTAAAATCGAGAAAAATATATTTATACTTTTTATTTAATAAACACTGATACACAAGGTACAATAAATTAAATTTTCTTTTAAAATAAAAATTTTTCAAATTATTTCAATTTTCTTTACAATACTATTAAACTATTATTAAAATTATTTTTTCTTTAAACAATACTAAAACTTTAAATTTTACAGTTATTTCTAATATTTAAATTTTAAACAAAAAAAAATTAATAAATAAAAACTAATCAATCTATATTGATTTGCACAAAAATCTTTTCAATGTAATGAAATGCTTTACTTAATAAGCTTTAAATTGTCATTCTAGATACACTTTCCAGTACATCTACTATGTTACGACTTATCTTACCTTAATAATAAGAGCGACGGGCGATGTGTACATATTTTAGAGCTAAAATCAAATTATTTATCTTTATAATTTTACTACCAAATCCACCTTCAAAAACTTTTCATAATTTTATTCGTATAAATAATTTTATTGTAACCCATTATTACTTAAATATAAGCTACACCTTGATCTGATATAAATTTTTATTAAAATTATTGAATATTATTATTCTTATAAAATATTCTGATAACGACGGTATATAAACTGATTACAAATTTAAGTAAGGTCCATCGTGGATTATCGATTACAAAACAGGTTCCTCTGGATAGACTAAAATACCGCCAAATTTTTTAAGTTTCAAGAACATAACTATTACTACTTAATATTTATATTTACATTTTAAATAATAGGGTATCTAATCCTAGTTTTTTAAAAAAATTTTTTAGCTTCAATTATTTTTTATAAAAATATTTGAATATAAAATTTCACTTAATAAATTCAATTTTATTTTAATATATAAATTTAACTAATACTAAAAAAATTTATTTGTATTATTAGTATAACCGCGACTGCTGGCACCAATTTGGTCAATACTCTTTAATATGCTATTTCTAAATTTCTTTAATTAATAATACTAATTACTGCGAATAAATAAATTATAAATATTTTTAAAATAAATATAAATTCATACAAAAATTTACATATAAATCAATTAATAATAAATTTTTAAGCCAAAATAAAACTTTAAAATTATAATAAAAATTATTAATAAAATTAATTAATAAAAATTTTATTTATAAAAATAATAAAATTTAATAAATAAAATTTTATAAATAAATTTTTATAAAAATAATTTTTATTAATTACTAAATCTGATAAAATCCCTGCAATAAAATAATAATTACAATTAATAAATTAATGATTTTAAATTTTAATTACTAGTAAATAAATTAATATATAATAATTTTATTCCCCTAGAATAAAAATTTCTTATTAAATAAAAATTCTTGTAAAAAAAATCATAAAAATTTAATTATTTATTTATAATACTTATTATAAATTTTAATTAATATAATAATAAAAAAAAATTTTCAAAATAAATAATATTTTAATAATAAAAATTAATAAAATTAAATTTATTTATAAAATTTTATAAAAATATTTAAAATTAATTAAAAAATAAAATGATATACTATGAATAAATTTATAAAATTATTAAAATTTAATAAAATTAAAAATAAAATTATTTTACAATAATAATAATAAAATTATTGATATTAATTAAATATTTTATAAATTAAAAGAAAATTCATTAATAATAAGATTTCTCCTATTTTTTTTTTTTTTTAAAAAAAAATTTACAATTTATATAATAATATTTATTAAATAAATTTAAAATTTATATAATAATATTTATTAAATAAATTTATATTTTATTAATATTTCATTAATTTTATTTTTATAATTTTATTAAAAATTTTTATATACTAGTTTTAGATTAATAGATAATATATATATATATAAATGTTTAATATATTATTATATAGTTAACAATTTAAATAAAAAATTTCGCAATCCAAAAATTACTACATAAAATGTAAATAAGATAATTGTTAATAATTTATCTAACATTTCTTTTATTTATATATATATATATATGTTTATTAAATTATTATATATTTATATATTTATATATAGTTGATGATTTATATAACATATATATATATATAGAAAAAAAAAATTATTTAATTATTTTTTTTTATTTAAAAATTTTTATACTAAAATGTATTATTAATTAAAAAACTAATTATTTTTTAGTTTTGTAATTTACAAAAAAAAAAATAGTAGAATAAAAAAAAAAAAAAAAAAAATAGGAGAAATCTTATTATTAATGAATTGCCTGATGAAAAGGGTCACCTTGATAGGGTGGATTATGTAGTATACTGCATTCATTGACAGGTTTTATTGTTTTTTTTTATAAAGACTTTATATTTAATAGAATTAAACTATTTCTAAAAGTATCAAAAACTTTTGTGCATCATACACCAAAATATATATATATATATTTATATTAATTTTAAAAAGATAAGCTAATTAAGCTACTGGGTTCATACCCCATTTATAAAGGTTATAATCCTTTTTTTTTTAATTTTTAATAATTCTTCAAAAATTTTATTTTTAACAATTATAATTATCGGAACAATAATTACAGTTACATCTAATTCTTGGTTAGGAGCTTGAATAGGACTTGAAATTAATTTGTTATCTTTTATCCCCCTGCTAAGAGATAATAATAATTTAACTTCAACTGAAGCATCTTTAAAATATTTTTTAACCCAAGCATTAGCTTCAACTGTTTTATTATTTTCATCAATTATTTTAATATTAAAAAATAATATGAATATTGAAATTAATGAATCATTTACTTCAATAATTATTATATCTACTCTACTATTAAAAATAGGAGCTGCTCCTTTTCATTTCTGATTCCCCAATATAATGGAAGGTTTAACTTGAATAAATGCATTAATATTAATAACTTGACAAAAAATTGCCCCACTAATATTAATTTCTTATTTAGATATTAAAAATTTATTACTTATTAGAGTAATTTTGTCAGTAATTGTGGGAGCAATTGGTGGATTAAACCAAACATCTTTACGTAAATTAATAGCATTTTCTTCAATTAATCATTTAGGATGAATATTAATAAGTTTAATAATTAGAGAATCTATGTGATTAATTTATTTCACATTTTATTCTTTTTTATCGTTTATTTTAACTTTTATATTTAATATTTTTAAATTATTTCATTTAAATCAATTATTTTCTTGATTTATAAATAGAAAAGTTTTAAAATTTACTTTATTTATGAATTTTCTATCTTTAGGTGGATTACCTCCATTTTTAGGATTTTTACCTAAATGACTAGTAATTCAAGAATTAACATTTTGTAATCAATATTTTACATTAACAATTATAATAATATCAACATTAATTACATTATTTTTTTATTTACGAATTTGTTATTCAGCATTCATGCTAAATTATTATGAAAATAATTGAACAATTAATACTCAATTTAATAATATAAACATAAATTTATATATAATTTGTACTTTTTTTTCAATTTTTGGATTATTTTTAATTTCTTTATTCTTTTTTATACTTTAAGGCTTTAAGTTAAATAAACTAATAGCCTTCAAAGCTATAAATAGAGGTAATCCTTTAAGCCTTAGTAAATTTTTACTCCTTCAAAATTGCAGTTTGATGTCATTATTGACTATAAGACTTTGATTAAGAAGAATAACTCTTATAAATAAATTTACAATCTATCGCCTAAATTTCAGCCACTTAATCGCGACAATGATTATTTTCTACAAATCATAAAGATATTGGAACATTATATTTTATTTTTGGGGCATGAGCCGGTATAGTAGGAACATCTTTAAGAATTTTAATTCGAGCTGAATTGGGACATCCTGGAGCTTTAATTGGAGATGATCAAATTTATAACGTAATTGTTACAGCTCATGCATTTATTATGATTTTTTTTATAGTAATACCTATTATAATTGGTGGATTTGGAAATTGATTAGTTCCTTTAATACTAGGAGCTCCTGATATAGCTTTTCCACGAATAAATAATATAAGATTCTGACTACTACCACCTGCCCTTTCTCTTTTATTAGTAAGAAGAATAATTGAAAATGGAGCTGGTACAGGGTGAACAGTTTACCCTCCACTATCATCGGGAATTGCACATGGAGGTGCATCTGTTGATTTGGCAATTTTTTCTCTTCATTTAGCCGGTATTTCTTCTATTTTAGGAGCAGTAAATTTTATTACAACTGTAATTAATATACGATCTTCGGGAATTACCCTTGATCGTATACCATTATTTGTGTGATCAGTTGTAATTACAGCTTTATTATTATTATTATCTTTACCAGTTTTAGCTGGAGCAATTACTATATTATTAACTGATCGAAATTTAAATACTTCTTTTTTTGATCCTGCTGGTGGTGGAGATCCAATTTTATACCAACACTTATTTTGATTTTTTGGTCATCCAGAAGTTTATATTTTAATTTTACCTGGATTCGGAATAATTTCTCATATTATTAGTCAAGAATCAGGTAAAAAGGAAACTTTTGGATCTTTAGGGATAATTTATGCTATATTAGCTATTGGATTATTAGGATTTATTGTGTGAGCTCATCATATATTTACAGTAGGTATAGATGTTGATACACGAGCTTATTTTACATCTGCTACTATGATTATTGCTGTACCAACAGGAATTAAAATTTTTAGTTGATTAGCAACTCTTCATGGGGCTCAACTTTCTTATTCTCCAGCTATTTTATGAGCATTAGGATTTGTATTTTTATTTACAGTTGGTGGATTAACAGGAGTAGTTTTAGCTAATTCATCTGTAGATATTATTTTACATGATACATATTATGTAGTAGCTCACTTTCACTATGTTTTATCAATAGGAGCTGTATTTGCAATTATAGCAGGATTTATTCATTGATTCCCATTATTTACTGGCTTAACAATAAATAATAAATTATTAAAAAGTCAATTTGTTATTATATTTATTGGAGTAAATTTAACTTTCTTTCCTCAACATTTTTTAGGATTAGCAGGAATACCTCGACGATATTCAGATTATCCAGATGCTTATACAACTTGAAATGTAGTATCTACAATTGGTTCTTCAATTTCACTTTTAGGAATTTTATTCTTTTTTTATATTATTTGAGAAAGTTTAGTATCGCAACGACAAGTAATTTACCCGATTCAATTATGTTCATCTATTGAATGATATCAAAATACTCCCCCCGCTGAACATAGCTATTCTGAATTGCCTCTTTTAACTAATTAATTTCTAATATGGCAGATTAGTGCAATGGATTTAAGCTCCATATATAAAGTATTTTACTTTTATTAGAAAATAAATGTCTACATGAGCTAATTTAGGTTTACAAGATAGAGCCTCTCCATTAATAGAACAATTAATTTTTTTTCATGACCACGCATTATTAATTTTAGTAATAATTACAGTATTAGTTGGATATTTAATATTCATATTATTTTTTAATAGCTATGTAAATCGATTTCTTTTACATGGACAATTAATTGAAATAATTTGAACAATTTTACCAGCAATTATTCTTTTATTTATTGCTATGCCTTCTCTTCGATTATTATATTTACTTGATGAAATTAATGAACCTTCAATTACACTAAAAAGAATTGGACATCAATGATATTGAAGCTATGAATATTCAGATTTTAATAATGTAGAATTTGATTCTTATATAATTCCAACAAATGAATTATCAAATGATGGATTTCGACTACTAGATGTAGATAATCGAATTGTTTTACCCATAAATTCTCAAATTCGAATTTTAGTAACAGCCGCTGATGTTATTCATTCATGAACAGTTCCAGCTTTAGGAGTTAAGGTAGATGGAACACCTGGACGATTAAATCAAACTAATTTTTTTATTAACCGACCTGGTTTATTTTACGGACAATGTTCAGAAATTTGTGGAGCTAATCATAGTTTTATACCTATTGTAATTGAAAGTGTTCCGGTAAATTATTTTATTAAATGAATTTCTAATAGAGTAAATTCTTCATTAGATGACTGAAAGCAAGTACTGGTCTCTTAAACCATTTTATAGTAAATTAGCAATTACTTCTAATGATATTATTATTAATGAATTTTCTTTTAATTTATAAAAAATTAGTTAAATCATAACATTAGTATGTCAAACTAAAATTATTAAATTTTTAATATTTTTTGATTCCACAAATAGCACCAATTAGATGATTACTTTTATTTATAGTATTTTCTATTACATTTATTTTATTTTGTTCAATTAATTATTATTCATTTATACCTTCTTCACCTAAATCTAATGAATTAAAAAATATTAATTTAAATTCAATAAATTGAAAATGATAACAAATTTATTTTCTGTCTTCGACCCATCAGCAATTTTTGGATTATCATTAAATTGATTAAGAACATTTTTAGGACTTTTAATAATTCCCTCAATTTACTGATTAATACCATCTCGATTTAATATTTTTTGAAATTCAATTTTACAAACTTTACATAAAGAATTTAAAACATTATTAGGACCTTCAGGTCATAATGGTTCAACATTTATTTTTATTTCATTATTTTCTCTAATTTTATTTAATAATTTTATAGGTTTATTTCCATATATTTTTACAAGAACAAGTCACTTAACTTTAACTATTTCTTTAGCTTTACCTTTATGATTATGTTTTATACTTTACGGTTGAATTAATCATACACAACATATATTTGCCCATTTAGTACCTCAAGGAACACCAGCTATTTTAATACCATTTATAGTATGTATTGAAACTATCAGAAATGTAATTCGACCTGGAACTTTAGCTGTTCGATTAACAGCTAATATAATTGCAGGACACTTATTATTAACTTTATTAGGAAATACTGGTCCTTCTATATCGTATTTTTTAATAACATTTCTATTAATTGCTCAAATTGCTTTATTAGTTCTTGAATCAGCTGTTGCTATAATTCAATCTTATGTATTTGCTGTATTAAGTACTTTATACTCTAGAGAAGTAAATTAATTAATAATGTCTACACATTCAAATCACCCATTTCATTTAGTTGATTATAGCCCATGACCTTTAACAGGAGCAATTGGTGCTATAACTACTGTTTCAGGAATAGTAAAATGATTTCATCAATATGATATTTCTTTATTTTTTTTAGGAAATGTAATTACTATTTTAACCGTTTATCAATGATGACGAGATGTATCACGAGAAAGAACATATCAAGGATTACATACTTATGCTGTAACTATTGGGTTACGATGAGGAATAATTTTATTTATTTTATCAGAAGTATTATTTTTTGTAAGATTTTTTTGAGCTTTTTTCCATAGAAGTCTATCCCCAGCTATTGAAATTGGAGCTTCATGACCTCCTATAGGAATTATTTCTTTTAATCCATTTCAAATTCCTTTATTAAATACAGCAATTTTATTAGCATCAGGAATTACAGTAACTTGAGCTCATCATAGTTTAATAGAAAGAAACCATTCACAAACAACTCAAGGATTATTTTTTACTGTATTATTAGGTATTTATTTTACTATTTTACAAGCATATGAATATATTGAAGCCCCTTTCACAATTGCAGATTCAGTTTATGGATCTACATTTTATATAGCAACAGGATTCCATGGAGTTCACGTTTTAATTGGAACAACTTTTTTACTTGTATGTTTATTGCGTCATTTAAATAATCATTTTTCAAAAAATCACCATTTTGGATTTGAAGCAGCAGCTTGATATTGACATTTTGTTGATGTAGTTTGATTATTTTTATATATCACAATTTACTGATGAGGAGGTTAATAAAATATTAATATCTATATAATATAAAAGTATATTTGACTTCCAATCATAAAGTCTGTTAATAACAGTGTAGATAATTTTTTCAATTATTTTAATTGCTTCATTAATTTTAACAATTGTTACTATTGTAATATTTTTAGCTTCAATTTTATCAAAAAAAGCTTTAATTGATCGAGAAAAAAGATCCCCGTTTGAATGTGGATTTGACCCTAAATCATCTTCACGGCTACCATTTTCTCTTCGATTTTTTTTAATTACTATTATTTTTTTAATTTTTGATGTAGAAATTGCTTTAATTTTACCTATAATTATTATTTTAAAATTTTCTAATATTTTCATCTGAACTTTTACTTCAATTATTTTTATTTTAATTTTATTAATTGGACTTTATCATGAATGAAATCAAGGTATATTAAACTGATCAAATTAATTAGGGTTGTAGTTAATTATAACATTTGATTTGCATTCAAAAAGTATTGATATTCAATCTACCTTAGAATATGAAGCGATTTATTGCAATTAGTTTCGACCTAATCTTAGGTAATCTTACCCTTATTCTTTAATTGAAGCCAAAAAGAGGCTTATCACTGTTAATGATACAATTGAGAATTAACTCCAATTAAGGAAGTATGGTGATCAAGTAAAAGCCGCTAACTTTTTTCTTTTAATGGTTAAATTCCATTTATACTTCTGTTTATATAGTTTAATAAAAACATTACATTTTCATTGTAAAAATAAAATAATTTTTTTTTATAAATTACTAAAATTAATTCACTATATTCAAAGATAAATTTATCTCCATAACATCTTCAGTGTCATACTCTAAATATAAGCTATTTGAATAAATAAATAATAAAAAATTTAATAAAATTAAAATTCAAAATACAAATAATATTAAATAAATTTTTAAATTATTATTATGTATTAAAAATAAAATTTGAGAATAATTAACTAATTTTTGGTACAAATGCTGACCACCAAAATATTCTGATCACCCTTGGTCAAAACTTTTTACAACAATTTGACCATAATTTAAAGGATAAAAAATTATTCCATAAGTTCTAATATAAGGTATAAATCATATTGATCCTAAAAATGTTGAAAAGTTATAAAAAATAAAAGATTTATTTAAACTATATAATCTAGTTAAAGAAATTAAATAACCTAATAATCCACCAAAAATACAAACAAATAATGTTAATAATTTTATTGATAAAGGTAAACAAATTATAAAAGGACAAGGAAAAATTAATCAATTTAATATTCTACCCCCAATAATTCTTATAATTAATAACCCTATTATACCACGTAATATAATTCATCTTTCATCATTTAATATATTTAAACTACCACAATTTAAATCACCAGTTATTGAGTAATAGACTAACCGAAAAGAATAACTAACAGTTAACCCTGTAGAAAAAAAAAATAGGAGAAATGAAAATAAATTAATATTACTAATTATAACAATTTCTAAAATTATATCTTTTGAATAAAAGCCAGCTAAAAAAGGTATTCCACATAAAGCTAAATTAGAAACATTAAAACAAGCAGAAGTCAAAGGCATATGAATTCTTAAACCTCCTATTAAACGAATATCTTGAGAATTATTTATATTATGAATAATAGCACCTGCGCATATAAATAATAAAGCCTTAAATAATGCATGAGTTAATAAATGAAATATGGCTAATTTATAAAATCCTATAGAAAGAATTCTTATTATTAATCCTAATTGTCTAAGAGTTGATAAAGCAATAATTTTTTTCAAATCAAATTCAAAATTAGCACCTAAACCAGCTATAAATATAGTTAAACCAGATAATAATAATAATAATTGACCTAATCAAGAAGTTCTTAATAAAATATTAAACCGAATTAAAAGATATACCCCAGCTGTAACCAAAGTAGAAGAATGAACCAACGCAGAAACAGGAGTAGGAGCAGCCATAGCAGCTGGTAATCAAGATGAAAAAGGAATTTGAGCTCTTTTAGTTATAGAAGCTAATATAACTAAAAACCCAATTATTAATATTTCATAATCATTTTTTATAACTTCTAAATAAAAAATATAGTTTCAACTTCCATAATTTAATATTCAAGCAATAGCTAACAATAAAGCCACATCTCCCACACGATTTGATAATGCTGTTAATATACCAGCATTATAAGATTTTACATTTTGAAAATAAATAACTAAACAATAAGAAACTAATCCTAAACCATCTCAACCCAATAAAATTCTAATTAAATTAGGACTAATAATTAACATTATTATTGATAAAACAAATATCAAAACTAATATAATAAATCGATTAATATTTTCATCTCTACTTATATATTCTTTTCTATAAAAAATAACTAAAGAAGCAATTATTAAAACAAAAGATATAAATAATAAACTTATTCAATCAAATAATAAAGTTATTACAATTCTCAAAGAATTTAATGAAACCAATTCAAATTCAATAAAATAAACTATATTATTCAATAAAAAATATAAACTTAATAAAAAACAACTTAATCTAATAGAAATTAAATTAACAAATCTAATTCTACAAATTGATAAATATTTCACGATCTAAAATGAATTATTTCATATCACTAACACCACAAATTAGTATTTTTATTAAACTATTTAAATTTATAATCATAATATACATGAGTCTCTTCTTAAAATTAATAAATTTAGAGGTAATCAATGTAAAATTATTAATAAATATTCACGAATTTTCCCTCCTCTAAAAGAATACACACCAGAAAATAATTTTCCATGTTGACTAAAAGAATATAAATATAAAGTATAAGCTGCTCTAAAAAATGATAAAAATGATAATATAATTATTGTTAATCATGATCAAGAAACAATTCTATTTAATAAAGAAATTTCTCCTAATAAATTTAATGTAGGAGGAGCTGCTATATTAGCTGAGCTTAATAAAAATCATCATAATGTTATAGCAGGTATAAAATTTAATAATCCTTTATTAATTAATAAACTTCGTCTACCTAAACGTTCATAAGATACATTAGCTAAACAAAATAATCCAGAAGAACAAAGCCCATGAGCAATTATTAATGTATATGAACCACATAATCCTCAATAAGTTATTGTTAAAAGACCAGCTAATACAATTCCTATATGAGCAACTGAAGAATAAGCAATTAAAGCTTTTAAATCAGTTTGTCGTAAACAAATTAATCTAACTAAAACACCACCCACTAAACTAATTCTAATCCAGATAAATCTATATTTTAAATTTATTAATTGAAGAAATGAAATAACTCGTAATAAACCATAGCCTCCTAATTTTAATATAATTCCAGCCAAAATTATAGAACCTGAAACAGGAGCTTCAACATGAGCTTTTGGCAATCATAAATGAACTAAAAATATAGGTATTTTTACTAAAAAAGCACACAATATACAAAAGTATAATAAATCATAATTAAATATATAATTATTTATTAAATAAAAATTTATTGAATTTACTTCATTTATTACATAAAAAATACCAATTAATATAGGTAAAGAAACTAATAAAGTATAAAATAATAAATAAACACCAGCCTGTAAACGTTCAGGTTGATAACCTCAACCTAAAATTAAAAATAAAGTAGGAATTAAACTTCTTTCAAAAAATAAATAAAATATAAATAAATTTATTCTTCTAAATGTTAAAACTAATAATAACAATAATAAAATAACATTTAATAAAAATAAATTTTTATAATTATTATATTTATTAACACTTTCTCTAGCTAATAATATTAAAGAACAAATTCACAAACTTAACAAAATCAATCCATAAGAAAGCATATCACTACCTAAAAAATAAGAAATTTCAGATCAATAATTTATAAAATTATTTATAATTAAAAAAATAAATCTAATAAAAAATAATAAAATTTGTACCATCCAGTACATATTATTAATAAAACAAATTGGAGATAAAAATACTAAAAAAAATACTAACTTTAACATTATATAATTCTAAAAGATTGAAAATAATCATTACCATGAGTACGAATTATAGAAACTAAAATAGATAAACCAAGAGCACCTTCACATACACTAAAAGTTAAAAATATTATTCTAAAATAAATTTCATAATTTAATAAATTTAAATAAATAAATAGTATAAAAAACAATATTAAAACAATAAATTCTAAACTTAATAATATAGAAAGTAAATGTTTTCGATTAGAAACAAAACAAAATAAACCTAAAATAAATAAAATTATAGGTAATCTTCAATATAAAATTATAATCATTAGTTTTAATAGTTTAATAAAAACATTGGTCTTGTAAATCAAAAATAAAATATATTTTTTAAAACTTCAAGAGAAAAGAAATTTCTTTTTCATTAATCCCCAAAATTAATATTTTAAATAAACTACCTCTTGATATTATACAATTAATTCTATATTCATTAATTTTAACAACTTCAATTATTTTTTTAAATATAATTCATCCTTTAGCTATAGGATTAACTTTATTAGCCCAAACAATTTTTATTTGCCTAATTTCAGGATTAATAACAAAAAGTTTTTGATATTCTTATATTTTATTTTTAATTTTTTTAGGAGGAATATTAGTGTTATTTATTTATGTAACATCATTAGCATCTAATGAAATATTTAATTTATCAATTAAATTAACTTTATTTTCAACATCAATTTTATTTATTTTATTTTTTATAAGATTTTTAATTGATAAATCATCTATTTCATTTTTTTTAATTAATAATGAAATAGAATCAATTTTTAATTTTAATTCATATTTTTTAGAAAATTCTCTATCTTTAAATAAATTATATAATTTCCCAACAAATTTAATTACAATTTTATTAATAAATTATTTATTAATTACATTAATTGTTGTAGTAAAAATTACTAAGTTATTTAAAGGTCCTCTTCGTGTAATAAATTAACTAATGAATAAACCTTTACGAACTTCCCATCCATTATTTAAAATTGCTAATAATGCATTAGTAGATTTACCAGCCCCTATTAATATTTCAAGATGATGAAATTTTGGTTCATTATTAGGATTATGCTTAATTATTCAAATTTTAACAGGGTTATTTTTAGCAATACATTATACTGCTGATGTTAATATAGCTTTTTATAGAGTAAATCATATTTGTCGAGATGTAAATTATGGATGATTATTACGAACTTTACATGCTAACGGAGCATCATTCTTTTTTATTTGTATTTATTTACATGTAGGACGAGGAATATACTACGGATCTTACTTATTTACACCTACATGATTAGTAGGAGTGATTATTCTATTCTTAGTAATAGGGACAGCTTTTATAGGATATGTTTTACCTTGAGGACAAATATCTTTTTGAGGGGCTACTGTAATTACAAATTTATTATCCGCCGTACCTTATTTAGGTATTGATTTAGTACAATGAGTATGAGGTGGATTCGCTGTTGATAATGCAACTTTAACTCGATTTTTTACTTTTCATTTTATTTTACCTTTTATCGTATTAGCAATAACAATAATTCATTTATTATTTTTACACCAAACAGGATCTAATAATCCTATTGGTTTAAATTCTAATATTGATAAAATTCCTTTTCATCCTTATTTTACATTTAAGGATATTGTTGGTTTCATTGTAATAATCTTTTTATTAATTTCTCTTGTACTTATTAATCCTAATTTATTAGGAGACCCTGATAATTTCATTCCAGCTAATCCATTAGTTACACCAGCTCACATTCAACCTGAATGATATTTTTTATTTGCTTATGCAATTTTACGTTCAATTCCAAATAAATTAGGTGGAGTAATTGCATTAGTGTTATCAATTGCTATTTTAATAATTTTACCTTTTTCAAATAAAAGAAAATTCCGAGGAATCCAATTTTATCCTCTAAATCAAATTTTATTTTGAAATATATTAATAACAGTAATTTTATTAACTTGAATTGGAGCCCGACCAGTTGAAGAACCTTATGTATTATTAGGACAAATTTTAACAGTAATTTATTTTATATATTATTTAATTAATCCTTTAGTTAGAAAATGATGAGATAATTTATTAAATTAATTAGTTAATGAGCTTGAATAAGCATATGTTTTGAAAACATAAGATAGAATTTAATTTTCTATTAACTTTACTAAATTAAATTCACTATAATAAAGAAAATAATAAAATTTTAAATCCAATAAAAAATAATAAATAATTTAAAGAAAAAGATAAAAAACATTTTCAAGCCAAATATATTAATTTATCATAACGAAATCGAGGTAAAGTTCCTCGAACCCAAATGAAAACAAAAGAAATAAAAGTAAGCTTTACATAAAATAATAAATTAAAAACATCACATCCTATAAAAATTACACAAAATAGTATTCTTATAAATAAAATTCTTGCATATTCAGCTATAAAAATTAAAGCAAACCCACCTCTTCTGTATTCTACATTAAACCCTGAAACTAATTCTGACTCACCTTCAGCAAAATCAAAAGGAGTTCGATTTGTTTCAGCTAAAGAAATAGTTAACCAAACTAAAGCTATAGGAAATAAAATAATTAAAAATCAAATATAAATTTGATAGTGAAAAAAATATATAATATTATAACTACCAATCAAAAATACAAAAGATAACAAAATCAGTGCTAAACTTACTTCATAAGAAATTGTTTGAGCAACAGCTCGTAATCCACCTAATAATGCATAATTTGAATTAGAAGACCAACCAGCAATTATTACAGTATAAACTCCTAATCTAGTACAGCATAAAAAAAATAATCCTCCTAAGTTAAAAGAATATAATTTAACAAAAAAAGGTATACATATTCAAACAAATAAAGATAAAAATAATGAAAAAATAGGAGAAATATAATATCTTAAATAATTAGACAAAAGAGGATAAGTTTGTTCTTTTGTAAATAATTTAATTGCATCACAAAAAGGTTGAGGAATTCCTATTAAACCTACTTTATTTGGACCTTTACGAATTTGAATGTATCCTAATACTTTACGTTCTAATAAAGTTAAAAAAGCTACACTCACTAATACACAAATAATTAATAATAAACTTCCAATTAATGATAAAATAAATTCTATATAAAACAAGTACTATTTGTAATAAAAATTACATAAATAAATTCTAAATTTATTGCACTAATCTGCCAAAATAGCTTTATTTATATTAATAATATTCTTTTTTAAAATATAATTATTCTAATATTTGGTCCTTTCGTACTAAAATATTATAATTTTTTAAAGATAGAAACCAACCTGGCTTACACCGGTTTGAACTCAGATCATGTAAGAATTTAAAAGTCGAACAGACTTAAAATTTGAACGGCTACACCCAAAATTATATCTTAATCCAACATCGAGGTCGCAATCTTTTTTATCGATATGAACTCTCCAAAAAAATTACGCTGTTATCCCTAAAGTAACTTAATTTTTTAATCATTATTAATGGATCAATTATTCATAAATTAATGTTTTTAAAAATTAAAAGTTTTTTAAATTTTAATATCACCCCAATAAAATATTTTTATTTATTAAAATAAAATAAATCTTTACAATTAAAATAAAAAAAATATAAAGATTTATAGGGTCTTCTCGTCTTTTAAATTTATTTTAGCTTTTTGACTAAAAAATAAAATTCTATAAAAAATTTAAATGAAACAGTTAATATTTCGTCCAACCATTCATTCCAGCCTTCAATTAAAAGACTAATGATTATGCTACCTTTGCACAGTCAGAATACTGCGGCCATTTAAAATTTCAGTGGGCAGGTTAGACTTTAAATTTAATTCAAAAAGACATGTTTTTGTTAAACAGGCGAACATTATTTTTGCCGAATTCTTTATTTAAACTTTTCATTAAAATTTATCTAAACATAAAAATATACTAATTCTATCATTATTTCTTAACTTTAAAAATTAAAATTAATATTCTAATAAATAATTAAAATATAATAAATAATTTAATTTATAAAATAAATTATAACACATTTTTTAATAATTGCTAATTCTAAGCATATATTTATTAAATTTATTTATTATTTTTAAAAATTTATTTTATAGCTTATCCCATAAAATATTAAAATTATAAATTATTAATTTAAATAAAAAAATTAATAAATTTATAATTTCTGAATTAAATTCATTTCTTAGAAAACTAGATACCTTTAAAAACGAATAACATTTCATTTCTAATATAATATTATAAATAATTTTATTACATTAACTTATATATTATATTAACTCTTTTAAAATCGAGAAAAATATATTTATACTTTTTATTTAATAAACACTGATACACAAGGTACAATAAATTAAATTTTCTTTTAAAATAAAAATTTTTCAAATTATTTCAATTTTCTTTTACAATACTATTAAACTATTATTAAAATTATTTTTTCTTTAAACAATACTAAAACTTTAAATTTTACAGTTATTTCTAATATTTAAATTTTAAACAAAAAAAAATTAATAAATAAAAACTAATCAATCTATATTGATTTGCACAAAAATCTTTTCAATGTAAATGAAATGCTTTACTTAATAAGCTTTAAATTGTCATTCTAGATACACTTTCCAGTACATCTACTATGTTACGACTTATCTTACCTTAATAATAAGAGCGACGGGCGATGTGTACATATTTTAGAGCTAAAATCAAATTATTTATCTTTATAATTTTACTACCAAATCCACCTTCAAAAACTTTTTCATAATTTTATTCGTATAAATAATTTTATTGTAACCCATTATTACTTAAATATAAGCTACACCTTGATCTGATATAAATTTTTATTAAAATTATTGAATATTATTATTCTTATAAAATATTCTGATAACGACGGTATATAAACTGATTACAAATTTAAGTAAGGTCCATCGTGGATTATCGATTACAAAACAGGTTCCTCTGGATAGACTAAAATACCGCCAAATTTTTTAAGTTTCAAGAACATAACTATTACTACTTTAATATTTATATTTACATTTTAAATAATAGGGTATCTAATCCTAGTTTTTTAAAAAAATTTTTTAGCTTCAATTATTTTTTATAAAAATATTTTGAATATAAAATTTCACTTAATAAATTCAATTTTATTTTAATATATAAATTTAACTAATACTAAAAAAATTTATTTGTATTATTAGTATAACCGCGACTGCTGGCACCAATTTGGTCAATACTCTTTAATATTGCTATTTCTAAATTTCTTTAATTAATAATACTAATTACTGCGAATAAATAAATTATAAATATTTTTAAAATAAATATAAATTCATACAAAAATTTACATATAAATCAAATTAATAATAAATTTTTAAGCCAAAATAAAACTTTAAAATTATAATAAAAATTATTAATAAAATTAATTAATAAAAATTTTATTTATAAAAATAATAAAATTTAATAAATAAAATTTTATAAATAAATTTTTATAAAAATAATTTTTATTAATTACTAAATCTGATAAAATCCCTGCAATAAAATAATAATTACAATTAATAAATTAATGATTTTAAATTTTAATTACTAGTAAATAAATTAATATATAATAATTTTATTCCCCCTAGAATAAAAAATTTCTTATTAAATAAAAATTCTTGTAAAAAAAATCATAAAAATTTAATTATTTATTTATAATACTTATTATAAATTTTAATTAATATAATAATAAAAAAAAATTTTCAAAATAAATAATATTTTAATAATAAAAATTAATAAAATTAAATTTATTTATAAAATTTTATAAAAATATTTAAAATTAATTAAAAAATAAAATGATATACTATGAATAAATTTATAAAATTATTAAAATTTAATAAAATTAAAAATAAAATTATTTTACAATAATAATAATAAAATTATTGATATTAATTAAATATTTTTATAAATTAAAAGAAAATTCATTAATAATAAGATTTCTCCTATTTTTTTTTTTTTTTTTTTTTAAAAAAAAAATTTACAATTTATATAATAATATTTATTAAATAAATTTAAAATTTATATAATAATATTTATTAAATAAATTTATATTTTATTAATATTTCATTAATTTTATTTTTATAATTTTATTAAAAATTTTTTATATACTAGTTTTAGATTAATAGATAATATATATATATATAAATGTTTAATATATTATTATATAGTTAACAATTTAAATAAAAAATTTCGCAATCCAAAAATTACTACATAAAATGTAAATAAGATAATTGTTAATAATTTATCTAACATTTCTTTTATTTATATATATATATATATGTTTATTAAATTATTATATATTTATATATTTATATATAGTTGATGATTTATATAACATATATATATATATAGAAAAAAAAAATTATTTAATTATTTTTTTTTATTTAAAAATTTTTATACTAAAATGTATTATTAATTAAAAAACTAATTATTTTTTAGTTTTGTAATTTACAAAAAAAAAAATAGTAGAATAAAAAAAAAAAAAAAAAAATAGGAGAAATCTTATTATTAATGAATTGCCTGATGAAAAGGGTCACCTTGATAGGGTGGATTATGTAGTATACTGCATTCATTGACAGGTTTTATTGTTTTTTTTTATAAAGACTTTATATTTAATAGAATTAAACTATTTCTAAAAGTATCAAAAACTTTTGTGCATCATACACCAAAATATATATATATATATTTATATTAATTTTAAAAAGATAAGCTAATTAAGCTACTGGGTTCATACCCCATTTATAAAGGTTATAATCCTTTTTTTTTTAATTTTTAATAATTCTTCAAAAATTTTATTTTTAACAATTATAATTATCGGAACAATAATTACAGTTACATCTAATTCTTGGTTAGGAGCTTGAATAGGACTTGAAATTAATTTGTTATCTTTTATCCCCCTGCTAAGAGATAATAATAATTTAACTTCAACTGAAGCATCTTTAAAATATTTTTTAACCCAAGCATTAGCTTCAACTGTTTTATTATTTTCATCAATTATTTTAATATTAAAAAATAATATGAATATTGAAATTAATGAATCATTTACTTCAATAATTATTATATCTACTCTACTATTAAAAATAGGAGCTGCTCCTTTTCATTTCTGATTCCCCAATATAATGGAAGGTTTAACTTGAATAAATGCATTAATATTAATAACTTGACAAAAAATTGCCCCACTAATATTAATTTCTTATTTAGATATTAAAAATTTATTACTTATTAGAGTAATTTTGTCAGTAATTGTGGGAGCAATTGGTGGATTAAACCAAACATCTTTACGTAAATTAATAGCATTTTCTTCAATTAATCATTTAGGATGAATATTAATAAGTTTAATAATTAGAGAATCTATGTGATTAATTTATTTCACATTTTATTCTTTTTTATCGTTTATTTTAACTTTTATATTTAATATTTTTAAATTATTTCATTTAAATCAATTATTTTCTTGATTTATAAATAGAAAAGTTTTAAAATTTACTTTATTTATGAATTTTCTATCTTTAGGTGGATTACCTCCATTTTTAGGATTTTTACCTAAATGACTAGTAATTCAAGAATTAACATTTTGTAATCAATATTTTACATTAACAATTATAATAATATCAACATTAATTACATTATTTTTTTATTTACGAATTTGTTATTCAGCATTCATGCTAAATTATTATGAAAATAATTGAACAATTAATACTCAATTTAATAATATAAACATAAATTTATATATAATTTGTACTTTTTTTTCAATTTTTGGATTATTTTTAATTTCTTTATTCTTTTTTATACTTTAAGGCTTTAAGTTAAATAAACTAATAGCCTTCAAAGCTATAAATAGAGGTAATCCTTTAAGCCTTAGTAAATTTTTACTCCTTCAAAATTGCAGTTTGATGTCATTATTGACTATAAGACTTTGATTAAGAAGAATAACTCTTATAAATAAATTTACAATCTATCGCCTAAATTTCAGCCACTTAATCGCGACAATGATTATTTTCTACAAATCATAAAGATATTGGAACATTATATTTTATTTTTGGGGCATGAGCCGGTATAGTAGGAACATCTTTAAGAATTTTAATTCGAGCTGAATTGGGACATCCTGGAGCTTTAATTGGAGATGATCAAATTTATAACGTAATTGTTACAGCTCATGCATTTATTATGATTTTTTTTATAGTAATACCTATTATAATTGGTGGATTTGGAAATTGATTAGTTCCTTTAATACTAGGAGCTCCTGATATAGCTTTTCCACGAATAAATAATATAAGATTCTGACTACTACCACCTGCCCTTTCTCTTTTATTAGTAAGAAGAATAATTGAAAATGGAGCTGGTACAGGGTGAACAGTTTACCCTCCACTATCATCGGGAATTGCACATGGAGGTGCATCTGTTGATTTGGCAATTTTTTCTCTTCATTTAGCCGGTATTTCTTCTATTTTAGGAGCAGTAAATTTTATTACAACTGTAATTAATATACGATCTTCGGGAATTACCCTTGATCGTATACCATTATTTGTGTGATCAGTTGTAATTACAGCTTTATTATTATTATTATCTTTACCAGTTTTAGCTGGAGCAATTACTATATTATTAACTGATCGAAATTTAAATACTTCTTTTTTTGATCCTGCTGGTGGTGGAGATCCAATTTTATACCAACACTTATTTTGATTTTTTGGTCATCCAGAAGTTTATATTTTAATTTTACCTGGATTCGGAATAATTTCTCATATTATTAGTCAAGAATCAGGTAAAAAGGAAACTTTTGGATCTTTAGGGATAATTTATGCTATATTAGCTATTGGATTATTAGGATTTATTGTGTGAGCTCATCATATATTTACAGTAGGTATAGATGTTGATACACGAGCTTATTTTACATCTGCTACTATGATTATTGCTGTACCAACAGGAATTAAAATTTTTAGTTGATTAGCAACTCTTCATGGGGCTCAACTTTCTTATTCTCCAGCTATTTTATGAGCATTAGGATTTGTATTTTTATTTACAGTTGGTGGATTAACAGGAGTAGTTTTAGCTAATTCATCTGTAGATATTATTTTACATGATACATATTATGTAGTAGCTCACTTTCACTATGTTTTATCAATAGGAGCTGTATTTGCAATTATAGCAGGATTTATTCATTGATTCCCATTATTTACTGGCTTAACAATAAATAATAAATTATTAAAAAGTCAATTTGTTATTATATTTATTGGAGTAAATTTAACTTTCTTTCCTCAACATTTTTTAGGATTAGCAGGAATACCTCGACGATATTCAGATTATCCAGATGCTTATACAACTTGAAATGTAGTATCTACAATTGGTTCTTCAATTTCACTTTTAGGAATTTTATTCTTTTTTTATATTATTTGAGAAAGTTTAGTATCGCAACGACAAGTAATTTACCCGATTCAATTATGTTCATCTATTGAATGATATCAAAATACTCCCCCCGCTGAACATAGCTATTCTGAATTGCCTCTTTTAACTAATTAATTTCTAATATGGCAGATTAGTGCAATGGATTTAAGCTCCATATATAAAGTATTTTACTTTTATTAGAAAATAAATGTCTACATGAGCTAATTTAGGTTTACAAGATAGAGCCTCTCCATTAATAGAACAATTAATTTTTTTTCATGACCACGCATTATTAATTTTAGTAATAATTACAGTATTAGTTGGATATTTAATATTCATATTATTTTTTAATAGCTATGTAAATCGATTTCTTTTACATGGACAATTAATTGAAATAATTTGAACAATTTTACCAGCAATTATTCTTTTATTTATTGCTATGCCTTCTCTTCGATTATTATATTTACTTGATGAAATTAATGAACCTTCAATTACACTAAAAAGAATTGGACATCAATGATATTGAAGCTATGAATATTCAGATTTTAATAATGTAGAATTTGATTCTTATATAATTCCAACAAATGAATTATCAAATGATGGATTTCGACTACTAGATGTAGATAATCGAATTGTTTTACCCATAAATTCTCAAATTCGAATTTTAGTAACAGCCGCTGATGTTATTCATTCATGAACAGTTCCAGCTTTAGGAGTTAAGGTAGATGGAACACCTGGACGATTAAATCAAACTAATTTTTTTATTAACCGACCTGGTTTATTTTACGGACAATGTTCAGAAATTTGTGGAGCTAATCATAGTTTTATACCTATTGTAATTGAAAGTGTTCCGGTAAATTATTTTATTAAATGAATTTCTAATAGAGTAAATTCTTCATTAGATGACTGAAAGCAAGTACTGGTCTCTTAAACCATTTTATAGTAAATTAGCAATTACTTCTAATGATATTATTATTAATGAATTTTCTTTTAATTTATAAAAAATTAGTTAAATCATAACATTAGTATGTCAAACTAAAATTATTAAATTTTTAATATTTTTTGATTCCACAAATAGCACCAATTAGATGATTACTTTTATTTATAGTATTTTCTATTACATTTATTTTATTTTGTTCAATTAATTATTATTCATTTATACCTTCTTCACCTAAATCTAATGAATTAAAAAATATTAATTTAAATTCAATAAATTGAAAATGATAACAAATTTATTTTCTGTCTTCGACCCATCAGCAATTTTTGGATTATCATTAAATTGATTAAGAACATTTTTAGGACTTTTAATAATTCCCTCAATTTACTGATTAATACCATCTCGATTTAATATTTTTTGAAATTCAATTTTACAAACTTTACATAAAGAATTTAAAACATTATTAGGACCTTCAGGTCATAATGGTTCAACATTTATTTTTATTTCATTATTTTCTCTAATTTTATTTAATAATTTTATAGGTTTATTTCCATATATTTTTACAAGAACAAGTCACTTAACTTTAACTATTTCTTTAGCTTTACCTTTATGATTATGTTTTATACTTTACGGTTGAATTAATCATACACAACATATATTTGCCCATTTAGTACCTCAAGGAACACCAGCTATTTTAATACCATTTATAGTATGTATTGAAACTATCAGAAATGTAATTCGACCTGGAACTTTAGCTGTTCGATTAACAGCTAATATAATTGCAGGACACTTATTATTAACTTTATTAGGAAATACTGGTCCTTCTATATCGTATTTTTAATAACATTTCTATTAATTGCTCAAATTGCTTTATTAGTTCTTGAATCAGCTGTTGCTATAATTCAATCTTATGTATTTGCTGTATTAAGTACTTTATACTCTAGAGAAGTAAATTAATTAATAATGTCTACACATTCAAATCACCCATTTCATTTAGTTGATTATAGCCCATGACCTTTAACAGGAGCAATTGGTGCTATAACTACTGTTTCAGGAATAGTAAAATGATTTCATCAATATGATATTTCTTTATTTTTTTTAGGAAATGTAATTACTATTTTAACCGTTTATCAATGATGACGAGATGTATCACGAGAAAGAACATATCAAGGATTACATACTTATGCTGTAACTATTGGGTTACGATGAGGAATAATTTTATTTATTTTATCAGAAGTATTATTTTTTGTAAGATTTTTTTGAGCTTTTTTCCATAGAAGTCTATCCCCAGCTATTGAAATTGGAGCTTCATGACCTCCTATAGGAATTATTTCTTTTAATCCATTTCAAATTCCTTTATTAAATACAGCAATTTTATTAGCATCAGGAATTACAGTAACTTGAGCTCATCATAGTTTAATAGAAAGAAACCATTCACAAACAACTCAAGGATTATTTTTTACTGTATTATTAGGTATTTATTTTACTATTTTACAAGCATATGAATATATTGAAGCCCCTTTCACAATTGCAGATTCAGTTTATGGATCTACATTTTATATAGCAACAGGATTCCATGGAGTTCACGTTTTAATTGGAACAACTTTTTTACTTGTATGTTTATTGCGTCATTTAAATAATCATTTTTCAAAAAATCACCATTTTGGATTTGAAGCAGCAGCTTGATATTGACATTTTGTTGATGTAGTTTGATTATTTTTATATATCACAATTTACTGATGAGGAGGTTAATAAAATATTAATATCTATATAATATAAAAGTATATTTGACTTCCAATCATAAAGTCTGTTAATAACAGTGTAGATAATTTTTTCAATTATTTTAATTGCTTCATTAATTTTAACAATTGTTACTATTGTAATATTTTTAGCTTCAATTTTATCAAAAAAAGCTTTAATTGATCGAGAAAAAAGATCCCCGTTTGAATGTGGATTTGACCCTAAATCATCTTCACGGCTACCATTTTCTCTTCGATTTTTTTTAATTACTATTATTTTTTAATTTTTGATGTAGAAATTGCTTTAATTTTACCTATAATTATTATTTTAAAATTTTCTAATATTTTCATCTGAACTTTTACTTCAATTATTTTTATTTTAATTTTATTAATTGGACTTTATCATGAATGAAATCAAGGTATATTAAACTGATCAAATTAATTAGGGTTGTAGTTAATTATAACATTTGATTTGCATTCAAAAAGTATTGATATTCAATCTACCTTAGAATATGAAGCGATTTATTGCAATTAGTTTCGACCTAATCTTAGGTAATCTTACCCTTATTCTTTAATTGAAGCCAAAAAGAGGCTTATCACTGTTAATGATACAATTGAGAATTAACTCCAATTAAGGAAGTATGGTGATCAAGTAAAAGCCGCTAACTTTTTTCTTTTAATGGTTAAATTCCATTTATACTTCTGTTTATATAGTTTAATAAAAACATTACATTTTCATTGTAAAAATAAAATAATTTTTTTTTATAAATTACTAAAATTAATTCACTATATTCAAAGATAAATTTATCTCCATAACATCTTCAGTGTCATACTCTAAATATAAGCTATTTGAATAAATAAATAATAAAAAATTTAATAAAATTAAAATTCAAAATACAAATAATATTAAATAAATTTTTAAATTATTATTATGTATTAAAAATAAAATTTGAGAATAATTAACTAATTTTTGGTACAAATGCTGACCACCAAAATATTCTGATCACCCTTGGTCAAAACTTTTTACAACAATTTGACCATAATTTAAAGGATAAAAAATTATTCCATAAGTTCTAATATAAGGTATAAATCATATTGATCCTAAAAATGTTGAAAAGTTATAAAAAATAAAAGATTTATTTAAACTATATAATCTAGTTAAAGAAATTAAATAACCTAATAATCCACCAAAAATACAAACAAATAATGTTAATAATTTTATTGATAAAGGTAAACAAATTATAAAAGGACAAGGAAAAATTAATCAATTTAATATTCTACCCCCAATAATTCTTATAATTAATAACCCTATTATACCACGTAATATAATTCATCTTTCATCATTTAATATATTTAAACTACCACAATTTAAATCACCAGTTATTGAGTAATAGACTAACCGAAAAGAATAACTAACAGTTAACCCTGTAGAAAAAAAAAATAGGAGAAATGAAAATAAATTAATATTACTAATTATAACAATTTCTAAAATTATATCTTTTGAATAAAAGCCAGCTAAAAAAGGTATTCCACATAAAGCTAAATTAGAAACATTAAAACAAGCAGAAGTCAAAGGCATATGAATTCTTAAACCTCCTATTAAACGAATATCTTGAGAATTATTTATATTATGAATAATAGCACCTGCGCATATAAATAATAAAGCCTTAAATAATGCATGAGTTAATAAATGAAATATGGCTAATTTATAAAATCCTATAGAAAGAATTCTTATTATTAATCCTAATTGTCTAAGAGTTGATAAAGCAATAATTTTTTTCAAATCAAATTCAAAATTAGCACCTAAACCAGCTATAAATATAGTTAAACCAGATAATAATAATAATAATTGACCTAATCAAGAAGTTCTTAATAAAATATTAAACCGAATTAAAAGATATACCCCAGCTGTAACCAAAGTAGAAGAATGAACCAACGCAGAAACAGGAGTAGGAGCAGCCATAGCAGCTGGTAATCAAGATGAAAAAGGAATTTGAGCTCTTTTAGTTATAGAAGCTAATATAACTAAAAACCCAATTATTAATATTTCATAATCATTTTTTATAACTTCTAAATAAAAAATATAGTTTCAACTTCCATAATTTAATATTCAAGCAATAGCTAACAATAAAGCCACATCTCCCACACGATTTGATAATGCTGTTAATATACCAGCATTATAAGATTTTACATTTTGAAAATAAATAACTAAACAATAAGAAACTAATCCTAAACCATCTCAACCCAATAAAATTCTAATTAAATTAGGACTAATAATTAACATTATTATTGATAAAACAAATATCAAAACTAATATAATAAATCGATTAATATTTTCATCTCTACTTATATATTCTTTTCTATAAAAAATAACTAAAGAAGCAATTATTAAAACAAAAGATATAAATAATAAACTTATTCAATCAAATAATAAAGTTATTACAATTCTCAAAGAATTTAATGAAACCAATTCAAATTCAATAAAATAAACTATATTATTCAATAAAAAATATAAACTTAATAAAAAACAACTTAATCTAATAGAAATTAAATTAACAAATCTAATTCTACAAATTGATAAATATTTCACGATCTAAAATGAATTATTTCATATCACTAACACCACAAATTAGTATTTTTATTAAACTATTTAAATTTATAATCATAATATACATGAGTCTCTTCTTAAAATTAATAAATTTAGAGGTAATCAATGTAAAATTATTAATAAATATTCACGAATTTTCCTCCTCTAAAAGAATACACACCAGAAAATAATTTTCCATGTTGACTAAAAGAATATAAATATAAAGTATAAGCTGCTCTAAAAAATGATAAAAATGATAATATAATTATTGTTAATCATGATCAAGAAACAATTCTATTTAATAAAGAAATTTCTCCTAATAAATTTAATGTAGGAGGAGCTGCTATATTAGCTGAGCTTAATAAAAATCATCATAATGTTATAGCAGGTATAAAATTTAATAATCCTTTATTAATTAATAAACTTCGTCTACCTAAACGTTCATAAGATACATTAGCTAAACAAAATAATCCAGAAGAACAAAGCCCATGAGCAATTATTAATGTATATGAACCACATAATCCTCAATAAGTTATTGTTAAAAGACCAGCTAATACAATTCCTATATGAGCAACTGAAGAATAAGCAATTAAAGCTTTTAAATCAGTTTGTCGTAAACAAATTAATCTAACTAAAACACCACCCACTAAACTAATTCTAATCCAGATAAATCTATATTTTAAATTTATTAATTGAAGAAATGAAATAACTCGTAATAAACCATAGCCTCCTAATTTTAATATAATTCCAGCCAAAATTATAGAACCTGAAACAGGAGCTTCAACATGAGCTTTTGGCAATCATAAATGAACTAAAAATATAGGTATTTTTACTAAAAAAAGCACACAATATACAAAGTATAATAAATCATAATTAAATATATAATTATTTATTAAATAAAAATTTATTGAATTTACTTCATTTATTACATAAAAAATACCAATTAATATAGGTAAAGAAACTAATAAAGTATAAAATAATAAATAAACACCAGCCTGTAAACGTTCAGGTTGATAACCTCAACCTAAAATTAAAAATAAAGTAGGAATTAAACTTCTTTCAAAAAATAAATAAAATATAAATAAATTTATTCTTCTAAATGTTAAAACTAATAATAACAATAATAAAATAACATTTAATAAAAATAAATTTTTATAATTATTATATTTATTAACACTTTCTCTAGCTAATAATATTAAAGAACAAATTCACAAACTTAACAAAATCAATCCATAAGAAAGCATATCACTACCTAAAAAATAAGAAATTTCAGATCAATAATTTATAAAATTATTTATAATTAAAAAAATAAATCTAATAAAAAATAATAAAATTTGTACATCCAGTACATATTATTAATAAAACAAATTGGAGATAAAATACTAAAAAAATACTAACTTTAACATTATATAATTCTAAAAGATTGAAAATAATCATTACCATGAGTACGAATTATAGAAACTAAAATAGATAAACCAAGAGCACCTTCACATACACTAAAAGTTAAAAATATTATTCTAAAATAAATTTCATAATTTAATAAATTTAAATAAATAAATAGTATAAAAACAATATTAAAACAATAATTCTAAACTTAATAATATAGAAAGTAAATGTTTTCGATTAGAAACAAAACAAAATAAACCTAAAATAAATAAAATTATAGGTAATCTTCAATATAAAATTATAATCATTAGTTTTAATAGTTTAATAAAAACATTGGTCTTGTAAATCAAAAATAAAATATATTTTTTAAAACTTCAAGAGAAAAGAAATTTCTTTTTCATTAATCCCCAAAATTAATATTTTAAATAAACTACCTCTTGATATTATACAATTAATTCTATATTCATTAATTTTAACAACTTCAATTATTTTTTTAAATATAATTCATCCTTTAGCTATAGGATTAACTTTATTAGCCCAAACAATTTTTATTTGCCTAATTTCAGGATTAATAACAAAAAGTTTTTGATATTCTTATATTTTATTTTTAATTTTTTTAGGAGGAATATTAGTGTTATTTATTTATGTAACATCATTAGCATCTAATGAAATATTTAATTTATCAATTAAATTAACTTTATTTTCAACATCAATTTTATTTATTTTATTTTTTATAAGATTTTTAATTGATAAATCATCTATTTCATTTTTTTAATTAATAATGAAATAGAATCAATTTTTAATTTTAATTCATATTTTTTAGAAAATTCTCTATCTTTAAATAAATTATATAATTTCCCAACAAATTTAATTACAATTTTATTAATAAATTATTTATTAATTACATTAATTGTTGTAGTAAAAATTACTAAGTTATTTAAAGGTCCTCTTCGTGTAATAAATTAACTAATGAATAAACCTTTACGAACTTCCCATCCATTATTTAAAATTGCTAATAATGCATTAGTAGATTACCAGCCCCTATTAATATTTCAAGATGATGAAATTTTGTTCATTATTAGGATTATGCTTAATTATTCAAATTTTAACAGGGTTATTTTTAGCAATACATTATACTGCTGATGTTAATATAGCTTTTTATAGAGTAAATCATATTTGTCGAGATGTAAATTATGGATGATTATTACGAACTTTACATGCTAACGGAGCATCATTCTTTTTTATTTGTATTTATTTACATGTAGGACGAGGAATATACTACGGATCTTATTTATTTACACCTACATGATTAGTAGGAGTGATTATTCTATTTTAGTAATAGGACAGCTTTTATAGGATATGTTTTACCTTGGACAAATATCTTTTTGAGGAGCTACTGTAATTACAAATTTATTATCCGCCGTACCTTATTTAGGTATTGATTTAGTACAATGAGTATGAGGTGGATTCGCTGTTGATAATGCAACTTTAACTCGATTTTTTACTTTTCATTTTATTTTACCTTTTATCGTATTAGCAATAACAATAATTCATTTATTATTTTTACACCAAACAGGATCTAACAATCCTATTGGTTTAAATTCTAATGTTGATAAAATTCCTTTTCACCCTTATTTTACATTTAGGATATTGTTGGTTTCATTGTAATAATCTTTTTATTAATTTCTCTTGTACTTATTAATCCTAATTTATTAGGAGACCCTGATAATTTCATTCCAGCTAATCCATTAGTTACACCAGCTCATATTCAACCTGAATGATATTTTTTATTTGCTTATGCAATTTTACGTTCAATTCCTAATAAATTAGGTGGAGTAATTGCATTAGTGTTATCAATTGCTATTTTAATAATTTTACCTTTTTCAAATAAAAGAAAATTCCGAGGAATCCAATTTGATCCTTTAAATCAAATTTTATTTTGAAATATATTAAGTAACAGTAATTTTATTAACTTGAATTGGAGCCCGACCAGTTGAAGACCTTATGTATTATTAGGACAAATTTTAACAGTAATTTATTTTCTATATTATTTAATTAATCCTTTAGTTAAAAATGATGAGATAATTTATTAAATTAATTAGTTAATGAGCTTGAATAAGCATATGTTTTGAAAACATAAGATAGAATTTAATTTTCTATTAACTTTACTAAATTAAATTCACTATAATAAAGAAAATAATAAAATTTTAAATCCAATAAAAAATAATAAATAATTTAAAGAAAAAGATAAAAAACATTTTCAAGCCAAATATATTAATTTATCATAACGAAATCGAGGTAAAGTTCCTCGAGCCCAAATGAAAACAAAATAAATAAAAGTAAGCTTTACATAAAATAATAAATTAAAAACATCACACCCTAAAAATTACACAAAATAATATTCTTATAAATAAAATTCTTGCATATTCAGCTATAAAAATTAAAGCAAACCCACCTCTTCTGTATTCTACATTAAACCCTGAAACTAATTCTGACTCACCTTCAGCAAAATCAAAAGGAGTTCGATTTGTTTCAGCTAAAGAAATAGTTAACCAAACTAAAGCTATAGGAAATAAAATAATTAAAAATCAAATATAAATTTGTAATGAAAAAAATAATAATATTATAACTACCAATCAAAAATACAAAAGATAACAAAATCAATGCTAAACTTACTTCATAAGAAATTGTTTGAGCAACAGCTCGTAATCCACCTAATAAGCATAATTTGAATTAGAAGACCAACCAGCAATTATTACAGTAAACCCTAATCTAGTACACATAAAAAAAATAATCCTCCTAAATTAAAAGAATATAATTTAAAAAAAAGGTATACATATTCAAACAAATAAAGATAAAAATAATGAAAAAATAGGAGAAATATAATATCTTAAATAATTAGACAAAAGAGGATAAGTTTGTTCTTTTGTAAATAATTTAATTGCATCACAAAAAGGTTGAGGTTCCTATTAAACCTACTTTATTTGGACCTTTACGAATTTGAATATATCCTAATACTTTACGTTCTAATAAAGTTAAAAAAGCGACACTCACTAATACACAAATAATTAATAATAAACTTCCAATTAATGATAAAATAAATTCTATATAAAACAAGTACTATTTGTAATAAAAATTACATAAATAAATTCTAAATTTATTGCACTAATCTGCCAAAATAGCTTTATTTATATTAATAATATTCTTTTTTAAAATATAATTATTCTAATATTTGGTCCTTTCGTACTAAAATATTATAATTTTTAAAGATAGAAACCAACCTGGCTTACACCGGTTTAAACTCAGATCATGTAAGAATTTAAAAGTCGAACAGACTTAAAATTTGA
>NW_022881622.1:0-31138 GCF_003369915.1 Drosophila miranda
GATAATGCTGGGGGGCTGTTGACAAATTAGCCAAAATTTAGAATTTGGCAGGCTCTGAAGGACGCCCGTCCGCGCTTGTGGCAATGAAAATTAGCTGAGACATCGCACGTCTGGCGTGTGGGGTAGTGTTATTGTTTTGCCACCTTGTAGTCTGGATCGTAGAGAACTATGTCGAACGGTTCAGTTCAGTTGGCAACCCTGAACTTCTTGCGAATCGATTGACAACTATATCCCTCGCCTGCTCACATGATTGATGCTGGCTTTCACTTTTTCGGCTAGAGCGCATTGACTTCCCCTGCATTTGGCCATCGCTACCCACGCAGCATGGCACAGCGAATATTCGCCTAAAAATTCTATCTCATTTTGCTTGTGACATATTGAAATTTATTTTCGGTGCTGATGCTGCCACCCCGATGCTGTTGCTGTTGCTGTTGCAGCTGCATCTGCACCTCCGCCCACGCACTGCATTGACTCAGTTTGAGAGTGAAAATAAAAAAGAACAGTTGGCAAATACTGTATTTATAGAAAATGCAATATGCATGGAATTCGAATGAAATACGGAAACTCATTTGTAAAAAGCTACAATGCCTTGACCGGCTCCACACCTCTTTTGTTGTCACTTACAGCAGCCGCAAGCGAACAAATTGGTTAACCTCCTTTTATTTTTTTCCTTTCCTTTTTTTGGTAGTACGAGTCCATATTTATGGTTCGTAAATATGAATGTGGGATTTTTGTCGAGCCAATACCAATTGGACGGCCATTTACGGCAGGCAAAGGCAGAGAGGAAGCAGAATTGTGGTCTTTTTCTAGTTTGGATTGCTTGTTGATTATTTGCTTGCCACATTTTAATTAACTGAATTTCGTTTCGCAGAACGAATGTGTAACAGTAAGCTTTTGGCAGCGAGCACTGCTCTGAAATATTCTATCTATGCTCCAAGGGGATTTCATTTCCACTCGGTCGAATGCGAAATGTGGAAAAACTATTTTCGTCGACCCAAGAAAACTCATGAAAGTGTCAGTGAACTTTGGTGCAGACAAATCCGGCCGAGACGGACCCAGACCACACAGGGTGTGGGTGTAGCTGTGGGTGTGAGGAGCATGTGACATTTTCAGAGCTGGGCCAACAAATGGGTTCAGCCTGGGTTTTGGGCAGCAAAACATTTTGGCCTTCGCCATCCATAAATTTCCAGATCGCAACTTTGCTCTTCGGATTGCTTCGAGTTTATTGTACGTACTTTGGCCCCAGCAAATACGAGTATTTGAAGCCTTTGGCACGTACCTCTTTTATCCGAAAGTTGGCCCATTGAAGAGGCCTGGACTGGCAGCAGCTGTTCATTTCTGTTAGGCCGTTGCCAATTGGTCGGTCCACAGACAAGAGTGCTGAGAGGCTTTACTTTGCGGCTTAATTAAAGTCAATTATAATCGTGTTGACACTTTTGTTATTCTGTATTCTGTAGTTGTTTTTGTTGGGGCGAAAGCAAATTAAAACTTCAAACTTGATAAATGCCGAGTGCGAACAAAACTTCTGCTCCATTATGGATTGTTTTACCTGAAGATTAGTTGGGAATCTCGATTGCAATTACTCCAACGAATCTCATTGCCGGAGAGTGGTCCAACCACAGGAAATTTAATTGCTTTCGAGTGCGTTTCAATTACGCAAATTGCATTAGACATCACCACGCACGGATTCCCAATGAATCCAAACATATAGTACTCTTAGCTGTATATTATTTATGAATCAGATCAAGCTATCGGCCTTGCCAGCTGTACCTTGCCCAAGTTTTGCCCCAATCGGTGTAGGAATTCCCTCTTGCTGCATCGCAAAACATCATCAAATGTCAGAAAAGGGGTCCATTCTTTATCCTCCAAGGCTGCCGCACTTTGACCTGCCTGCTCTACTCAGGTGGAGGCTGGTGTGATTGATTTGATTGCTGTCACCGACTGGGATGACAATCCATCCAATTCAATGAGCTACTCACTTTCGCCTCGAGTTTGTCCTGGGTCTTCCAGCTGTCCTTTGAAGTCCTCGTCAGAGGTATCGCTCCCGGGCGAAATGAAAGTCGTTTACATTTTTTATCAACTTTAGGTGGAAGATTATGGAGGGCACTTCGTGCTGGTTTTCGTACAACTTACCCCTGGGAACGTTTTCATAATTTTCTACCTCCAACATTGCCATTCATTTCCCATTAAATGTGCCGTGCCCCAGGACGGCTCCCAGGACCCCCAGGGCGGCGGAAGATGTGCATTTATCCATTACCGTTGACGTTGCTGTCGACTCTCCTCTCCGCTCGAATCACCCGGTTAAAATGTAATTATCCTGCCTGGACTCGGCACTCCATGGCGTTGCATTCCACGTCTGAAATTCAGCCATGTCTTAATAGCCGGAAATCGAGTTGACTTGCCCTATGCCCTGGCCAAATGCATGTGGAATGAACTCGTTCGGAGAGTTATGGCTGTGAATTCAAGTTAATTGAATATCTATAGACGTGCATGGTGCCGAAGCAGAGGGGCCTCGCATAATTGTCGGCTCATTAAACGATAATGCAGGAAAATTGATGCCCGGCCTTTTTCCATTCCATTCCACATTTTTGGGGGAAATTGAATTTCATAAACATTCCGATGAAAACAGGGTTGCGGGGGAGCCTCCCCAGGGAAGTTCCCAGCAGCAATTAGTGCGCTCTGTCTCGGGAGTGCCCGGCTTCGGAAGTGGCAGGAGCCCCGAGAAGCGGCAGAAACGTGGCCGAAGTCACCGACGTGCCGTGCCTTGCCGTGCCGTGCGTCAGCTGGGGAAAATCGAAACCAAAAAGTTTGTTTATGCTTAGAATGCCAGCGGAATTGCTGGCAGGAGGTGGAGTGGGAGCTGGGAGCTGGGAGGCTTGGGGGCTTGGATGCTGGCAGGATGCGGCTCTCTCTGATGCCATTGACATCAGCAACACGGCCACGGCTGTTGTCATTCAAGTGTTCTAATCAATTCTGATTTGATTTTACGCCCAATTAAGTGTGAAAAGCTTTTGATGTTGGGCACACGTGTGCGAGCGGCAAATGGATGCAGACAAGGACTCGCAGGGGCGCAGTCACACAAGCGTGAGCATTGAATATGCCACAGATACATATGTGGGGTCGGTCCTTTGCTCGCACGAGTCCCAGTTAGGCTCTCACACTTGAATAAAGCCATTCCAGACATCAATATTTTGATCCTTCCCTGGTTGGGCTATTTGTACTTACCGCTGCTTCTGTATCCACGCTGTGGCTTCCGCACCCGCTCTCACTGCTCCACGCTTTCACACACTTTCCGTATGCATCTCTCTTTCTCTCTCTTTGTGTATCTCTAACAATGGAACAACTTTCTTCTTATGACAGAGACAGACGTGGCAGATAGTTCCGCCAAGACATTATCCAATAATCTTTATCAACAGCCACAGCCAGCGCTGTAGCATCCGCGCCGCGTGCCTACCTCTACCTCCAGCTCCAGGTTAAGTTTGTTGGAAACTTTAGTCTGCATGACAGTCGATCCGATATCCCTGTGCATTTGGATTTGTTTGCAGGTAACGACAAGGCTCAAGACATTTTACTAATTAAATATCAATGTACTTTTCCTTCCATTTGCCTAATTTACCGCTGTCAACAGCAAGACAAACAATATTGTAGTCCAAAAGAGTGTACACACTGGCCGCCCAGGGTTGTCACGCTACGATAAAATAAAAACAGCTGTGTCGTAAATGTGCGATTAAAAATTCAACGAAATATTTGTATCCCCGCGAAGCTTGGTTCGCTTTTACATTAAATCGGATTTAAATATAAACTCTATAGCGGCAGATATTCAAATTTATTTTCTTGGAAATCCTCACAGAAATTTAAATGATTAAATTCCAAGTTCTCTTAAAGATGGGAAACCGAACCAAACTGTCGTCTAGGGCCTGAAATTGTCCAACTCCTGATGGCACTTCAGGTGACGGCGTAAACGCTAAGCTCCGCCTGAGGGGGGCCAGGAGGGCCCATGGAGTGGGCCATAAAACAATTTTGTTGTAAATTTACGATACCCCCGGCCATGTATGACAGAAGGTACATAAATACTCGAACACATAAAGGCACGGGGCAGGAGGCAGTCGACATTTTCTTTCCACCAAGAAATTAGCAAAGGATGGAGGGTAGGAAACGAAACGAGCTCCATTGCTCCACCATTCTTTTGGAGGAATAAATTAATTTATTGAATGAACAGATTGCATTTTAAATTTATTATACTTCCATAGTATTGATTTTGGGGCACATGAATTTCTCTTTACATGATAGAAAATTTAGGTGTTGGAGATTGACGTAAGGCTAATCCCGGTTTTTTACACTGGGCTTAACTTTGTATTATAATTGGACATCCATCGTATTTATGTATATATTAAGCCTATGTTTTGTGTTTGTATGGGGGTTTCTTTCATTGTCCTCCTCACAGGACAAGTGTCTTTTAATCAAATTACAATTGGGGTTAATTTAATAAACTCTCACTTTCTACCTTTCACAGGATCTGTTCTATCTTTCATCTGTGTCCTGTGGCTGTTTTAACTGTGGCTGGCGCTGTGCCACTTGCAAATAATTCACTTTCTTTTGCCTCTTGTAAAGAGTGTGCGGTGTGTGTGATTATGGGTTACGTGTTCGAGTGTCTGTATGCTACGGGTGTGGATGAACATTATTGGATTGCATTGAAAGAACTGGTAGCTTAGAAATAATGTATCGGCACTGGCGTTACGTTGCCTAAACGTAACGCCCAAGAGAACTAGTCCTCTGATCTACTATAATTGTTGAATACACGATGCTTAATCAGACGCACCAACTGTGCATAATTTTGTAAATTTTTTTTTGGGAGATATTTCTTTAAACTTTTTTTACTTGAGTTTTGCCATTTTTAAAGTCTATCAAACAAAATTTAGAACTGAACTGCGTAAAAGAAACAACTTAGAAGAACTGAAAAAGCCGAAATGGAAACCAGTAGAAAAACGATGTTTCTTTTTTTGAACACCAAACGCTGGCACGGCCCTGTTCGACGCGATTCGGCTCTGATTGGTTCCGCTTCAGCTTGAGATCGGTCTGATTTGGCCAACTGATTTGGGGAAGCAGGAAAGCGCTCCCGATTTGCAATAACAACTAGTAATACACGCATATATACGGCATGATATATATGTAGGCAATGGTAAACGAAAGACATCTAGTATTCCCTGGGGTTGGTGGTGTGGTTGTATTGCGCCCATGTCGAGCAATCGGACCCCAGATAGGACTGGGCTGAGTTCCTTCGCTGAGGTGTGTGTGTGTTTGGTGTGGTGTGGTGTGGTGCTGGTTTTTGTACGAACATATTTGCTTTCTAACTTTTTTCCCAAATTGATTTTGATATTCCTAAATTCCGGGATCCTAACTGAATCCCTCAAGGTCCCTCAAGTGTGCTGCTGTAGGTGTCTATGTATGTGTTCCAGGTGAAATGTGTTGACATGTGTGAGTGTGTGCGTGTGGGATGGGCTACCACTGCGCCGTTTCTATCTCCGGACTACGAACGTCGCTCAGTAGACAATGAGCAGGTTGTTCTCATTGAAACCGGCGGAGTGTCCGGCGTTGCGTACAATGAAAGAGGATCCATCGAAGTGCATGCGCTTCTCATTGCGACTACAAAGGACAGAACAAAGCGGAAGTTAGCAGAGCAGGATGGCAGGTAATGGGGAGGGGGAGGGGGAGGTTGAGAGCATCGGTTTGACACTCACCGAACAAACAGATGCGAGGTCTTGCCCAGAGAGGCAGTGCAATGGATGCCAGGTGTGGTCAAAGTGGCCGATCCATTGCCGGGACTGGTGCGAATCAAGCACTTGTTGTCCACACGAGTGACCTTCACCAGGCCATCGGCTGCCTGGGTGATGCGAAATCCGTTTATGTCATAGATCTCAGTGCCATCCTCGGTACAGGTGTAAGCTGAATTGGCAATCACGTCATGGGCTTCAGCCATATAAGAGGGACCATGGCGCGAGTCGCTGCGAGAAGTTCGGGAATTAAATCGAAATTAGCCAAATAAGAAGCGATGCAATTGGCCGGGGGGACTCACTCATAGAACACTGCCAGGGTGTAGTCCTTGGTCAGATCGGTGAAAGTGTCGGTTGTGGTGCGCGTCCCGGCTGTGTCCACCAGGTAGATGAGAGCGCACGCCTCGCTGGTGAAGCTCACACCCTTGCACCACATCTTGGCATAGCGACTGTAATGGGAAGATAATTCAAAGGATTCAAAAGATGCCACGTTGGGGTAAGGGTCATTCCCACTCACACAAAGTTATTGCCCTTCATGCCGTCGTAGGTGACTATTTCGACTTTAGCGCCGCTCTGCAAGATGCGTCCATTGGGGTGGATCAAAGCCGAGTTGCTGCAGTTGCGTGATAGAGCAACTGCCACCATGCTGCGCTGATTGAGCACGCGCACCGCCTTGGCCAGAGTCATGTCAATGCTGCCCCATGCAAAGAAAGGTATTAACATTAGGGGTCGGTCTTAAAGAAGAGCCAAGGGGCTGGGGGTGTCCACACTCACCGCACGCCATCGCGGAGGCGCAACTGGATGGGGCCGTTCGTCATGGCAATGGGTCCAGAGCCGGGACATGCCGGCGGTGTGTGGTTCTCGAGCTCGAAGTTGCGTGTGCTGCTCACGCGTGCCAAGGCGTATGGTGGAGGGGGCATTGGAGACGGCAACTGTTGGGAATTCTGAGATTGAGCATAGAATCGGCTAGATTTACAGATATGCAGGAGCCCCTTACCAGGCAGTAGTTCTGCTCGTTGTCGAAGCCATAGGTGGGCGTGGCATTGTAGCGCCCTGTGAGTGCCTTGCCGTTGTGCGCCATTTTGCCAGCGTCTATTTCCTGCATATTCCCTGGCCCGTACTGGGGAGGGTTGGAAATGTGTATGCTCGGCAGGTGGACGTATGGACGGGCCGACTGGCTGCCGACGGGGTAATTGGCGCACTCCTTGGAAATGCCGCTGGTGATGGTGTTGGTGCCAACGGTGGCGCTGCTAGCGAGACTGGAGCTGCTGGCGCGATCCATGTGGCCCACGGAGTCCGTGCCGGAGGACAGCGAGATGTTGCTCATGCGTTGGGACAGCTGCCCCGCAGTCATGCCGATACGCAAGATTGCTTGCTAAGGGAGGGGTGATGAGAAGGCGAGAGGTAGTAGCGGAAGTTAGATCCGGAAGGAAATGAAGAGGTGAGGAAGTGAAAGTGCCAGAAAATAATTGAATACCGGCAGGAGAGAAAACGACAGATACGAGAGAAAGTGTCAGCAGCGCAGAAATCGCATGACTTTGCAACTGTTGCTAACATTCTGTCGACATTCTGTTAACGCATGCATATACATACATACATACATATATGTATTTACATACATTTGTATGTATGCATCAATTTGCATTTGATTTCTATAGAAATTAACCAAACTATTTTGAATAGTATTAGAAGAGAAGAGAAGAGAAGAGGGGGGGAATAGAGAAGGAAAATTCGAATATTAAAGTCGGAAAGTAAGAGAGCAATGGTGGAAAAGAGCGAGACGGAAAATAAGAAGGTCTGAAATAACAGGAGAGGGCAATGAGGTGATGTGGCAATGCTGCTGTTGCCGAGCTGTTAAGACTGCGGCGGCTGTTAACTCGCTGTTGATACCCTGCTAGCGCGATGATGCGGCAGTTTTGTAAAACAAAATGTCTGAAAATTTAAGAAACTTTCACGTTATTGCTTGGAATTTCACTTACCGGCGATGGGTTGTTGGTGTAGACGGAGCGCTGGCGCACCCCGTTGGGCGGCTTGGTGGGCGAGCGCAAGATGTTGTTGATTTTGTCGTTCATCTGAGCACGCGACAAGAAGTCCTCGGCATTGAAGATCCCCACACGGGCGCCCTTCGGGCTGCTTACTTGCGAGACCGGCTCCTGCTGGGAAGTCTCGCAGTCCGATGACTGGCACTGCGCCTCCTTGGTGCTGACCTTGGGCTCAACGGACTTCGGCTCGGTAACCATTTTGATTTGGCAACTTTTTTCTTCTCGCTCTTTCTTTTCGTCAAGTAAGTTCACAAAACCGGCGTTTGTGTGTGCGTGCGTGTGTTCGTGTGTGCGGCAAATGCGACAAATGAGAACACGCGCGTGCTAAATACAGTTTTAGAATATTTTGTTCGACACTTCTCACTACGACTCTGAGAGGAATTTTAATTTTTATATTTAATTTTCCACTTTACATGAGCTCCGCTCGCTGGCACAATTATCGAAAGGATGACTGTTCGGATTTTCACACTGAAAGTCGTCGCCTGCTCAAACCGGAATTCAAAGTGAAAAGCAGAGCTGTCTCCCGATTATAATCAGAGCGATATTCAGGGCTGCATTTCAATGTTGTATGGATGTAGATCAGATACTAATTACTGTACATTTTCGTATTATTAATGGTACTCCGTGGCTTGAGTCTTGAGCTTCACAAAAAAATGGTTTACCAAATTACCAAATGGTTAAATGGTAAAATGTTTAATTCGTACACTGCTCATTTTCACCTTGTTAGATCCTTTCGGATTCCTGTAAAGAAAATTTACCAAATACAATTCGTTCACAGACTTGCATTAAGGCGCCGCACTGACGCTGATCTATCCACAAGCCTGGAAAAAAGTATTGACCCGTCATCGTTTTTGCCCAAAGTAACTTCATTCTGGTCATGGCTATTTGTGGAATACTTCTGGCAGTCTTAATTTAATTTGGATCTCTTCCATAAACTGCGTGCACTGCAACTCTCTCTTCCCTAACTCCTCTCAGATCTGATTTCCTATAGATTATTAATTGGTACTTTGTATCGTTGCCCAACTAGAAATGGATTTAAGTAAGCTTGAATGCATTTCCGTCGGCCTAATCCTATTTCACGCTTTTAGAGTCGGACAAATAAAGTTTGCCAGCATCAAAGTCAAGCAAAATCGAATTAAGCAATAGGCGCCGCTCCCAACAGCATCAAGCAGAAGCTTTAAAGCATATTAGAAAATTGAAAAGTCAGCCAAAAGAGTTGCACTTGGCCATGTAAAAGTACTGTGCTGTGTGCTCGATTGTGGCATAAAACTGATAGTTTCAATTTTCTGAAGTGCTCGCCTTGGCTCGAGAAGGTTGCGAAATGCCAAGTGTCAGTGCCAAAGGAGGCGGCTAGGCACGGAGGAGCCTCATCTTGGTGGTTACTGCTGATGCAGTGTATCGCATATCTGCTTCGTCAGTTGGAATTTCTGGCATCATCTTTACGTGAGGGTACACACTTGTGTCCTGGAATTTGCATGCAAAATATAATAGTGCTAGGTGCCCATTTATGTATGTACAAGCTAAGCTCTCTATAGCGGACAAATGGTTCCAGTAATTCAATCCGTACTATCCATATAGTGTAAGTAGCGAATGTGTACAGCTTTTGTTAGATGTTTGGTTCTACCCAAATTGTCGGATATGTGCGGATAATGCTGGGGGGCTGTTGACAAATTAGCCAAAATTTAGAATTTGGCAGGCCCTGAAGGACGCCCGTCCGCGCTTGTGGCAATGAAAATTAGCTGAGACATCGCACGTCTGGTGTGTGGGGGAGTGTTATTGTTTTGCCACCTTGTAGTCTGGATCGTAGAGAACTATTGTCGAACGGTTCTGTTCAGTAGGCAACCCTGAACTTCTTGCGAATCGATTGACAACTATATCCCCTCGCCTGCTCACATGATTGATGCTGGCTTTCACTTTTTCGGCTAGAGCGCATTGACTTCCCCTGCATTTGGCCATCGCTACCCACGCAGCGTGGCACAGCGAATATCCGCCTAAAACTTCTGTCTCATTTTGCTTGTGACATATTTGAAATTTATTTTCGGTGCTGATGCTGCCACCCCGATGCTGTTGCTGTTGCTGTTGCAGCTGCATCTGCACCTCCGCCCACGCACTGCATTGACTCAGTTTGAGAGTGAAAATAAAAAAGAACAGTTGGCAAATACTGTATTTATAGAAAATGCAATATGCATGGAATCCGAATGAAATACGGAAACTAATTTGTAACGAGGGGGAACGTTGTGTTATAGTTATACCCGATACTTAGTCAGTATGGCTCTCCTCCGGCAGACGCCGCTAATATTGAACGACACGACAAAGAGTGCGTGCGAGAGAGACAGAAAATCAGTCTGAGCGTGACGTCGGGCGCTGCGTAGCCAGTGCAAATTGATTTGTTCCTTTTGGGTATAAAAATAATCCGATCTGATCCAGATTCAGCAGTCTGATAGATATGGTCATTATCTATGATTCTGCGTTTTTAGTTTTCTCGAATCTGCAATATTGTGGATGCAACAGATTTTCGTCCTTTGTGGGGCGGAAGGGGGTGGGGCGAAATTCTGAGATATACGTTTTATAGTGAGATCTAACAGAAGTGCGGATACCAAATTTGGTTACTCTAGCCTTAATAGTCTCTGAGATTTGTGGATGCCCCAGATTTTCGTCCTTTGTGTGGCGAAATTTGGACACGAAACGGTCAAGGTCCGATATCACAGGAGTGTGGATACCAAATTTGGTTGCTCAGGCTCTTATAGGTTCTGAGATCCTTGAACTCATATTTTGCAATTGGCAAAGCCGACCATGAAACCTGTGTGTTAGAGAGAGACAGAGCGAGAAAGAATGAAATTGTTTTCTTGATTCTGGCTATAATAATTATACGATCTGGTTGAGATTTTACACTCTAGAACATATAGTCATCCTCTACGATTCTGAGTTTTTGGCTTTATCGTATCTTTAAAAATGTGGATGCCACAGATTTTCGTCCTTTGTGGGGGCGGAAGTGGGCGGGGCGAAGTTTTGAAATATTTTTATATCATATCATTTCATATCATATCATATCACAGAAGTCTGGATACAAAACATCGTTGCTCTCGCTCTTATAGTCTTTGAGCACTAGTCGCTGAAGGGGACGGACAGACGGACAGACGGACGGACGGACAGACGGACAGACGGACATGGCTCAATCGACTCGGCTATTGATGCTGATCAAGAATATATATACTTTATGGGTCGGAAACGATTCCTTCTGGACGTTACACACATCCACTTTTACCACAAATCTAATATACCCCAATACTCATTTTGAGTATCGGGTATAAAAAGCTACAATGCCTTGACCGGCTCCACCGCCTCTTTTGTTGTCACTTACAGCAGCCGCAAGCGAACAAATTGGTTAACCTCCTTTTATTTTTTTCCTTTCCTTTTTTTGGTAGTACGAGTCCATATTTATGGTTCGTAAAAATGAATGTGGGATTTTTGTCGAGCCATTACCAATTGGACGGCCATTTACGGCAGGTAAAGGCAGAGAGGAAGCAGAATTGTGGTCTTTTTCTAGTTTGAATTGCTTGTTGATTATTTGCTTGCCACATTTTAATTAACTGGATTTCGTTTCGCAGAACGAATGTGTAACAGTAAGCTTTTGGCAGCGAGCACTGCTCTGAAATATTCTATCTATGCTCCAAGGGGATTTCATTTCCACTCGGTCGAATGCGAAATGTGGAAAAACTATTTTCGTCGACCCAAGAAAACTCATGAAAGTGTCAGTGAACTTTGGCGCAGACAAATCCGGCCGAGACGGGATGCACTGGCTGCACAGCTGAAGAGTGTTGCAATCGTTGACGTCATAGCAGTTGGAACAGAGGCGTCATCAGGCGGCAGAAGTAGAAGAGGCACGCAGCCAGATTGATGGGGAACTTGTGGCATAATTGAAATGGTTTTAAAAATCCATTCTTTATGTGGTTCGCCTTCGCTATTAAATCCTTTTCAATTTCCATTAAACACCAAGCTCCGCACCGCGAAGTAATGCCTAGCGGCAGTCCCGCGGGAGTGTACCTACCCTCAACATTCCCATTCCAACAACCCACCACCCCCCCCCCCCCCACCACCACCCACTATTGTTAATATTGTTTTCCCAATAAAAAAAAAAAAAAAAAACACACACGTACAAGTGTACATGGAGCTCCACACACAGCAGCTGATCGCGCCGCCAGACAGGTGATCGCGTAGAGTTGCCACACGGACGGTGTTGCCAGACAGCCCCGATCGACCCGGGCTGCCAGAGTGTTGGAGAGTGCTGGAGTTGCGCGCCAACGGAGGGAGATTTTAATTTCGAAATTCAAATTCTAAAGTAAACAATAGGAATGGAGGAGGATGAAAAGCTCGCCTTCAGGAAGGGTAACATGCTCGCCCAATCGCCGGCACCCAAGCCATCTCCATCTCCAGCAGCAGCGGCGCAGAGTCGGGACCTTGACTCTAGGGAGACCCCCAAGAGGGTTCGGGACCCAGCCAGCCCGGGAAGTTCCCAGAGGCAAACGCCGCCCAAGAAGAGCAAGGCCCACCAGGAGGCTACCTGCCTTGAGAACCTCTCGGAGCTGGGAAAAATCCTTGATGAGGTTCAGACCAGGATGATGGACAAAAATACGCGCCACATCAACATGGCCACCAGAGCACTGTTCGTGCGCATGAAGGCATGCAGGAAGGCTCCGACGCCCAAGGCCTGTGCCCGAAATGCTCACAGAGCACGCGGAGCGCAGACAAGGAGCAGCAGACAACGACCGTCTGGAGGAAAGATGCCGCAGCGTAAACCGAACCGTGGCGTAGACTTAGCCAGCCATCCGTGGCCGAAGGTCCAATGGGGGAGCCGGGAACCCCACCTACGCGCCCAAGGCAGCGAAAAGGAGCTATCGCATCCAAGAGGACCCTTAAAAAGGCCCCGTTGCGGCCACACGGAGACGTGGCGACGACCAGCGCCATGAGGCAGCCCAAGAGCCCCGGAATCCCGGACAGCGAATGGAGCGTGGTGGCCAAGAGGCCGAGAGCAGCACGCCGCGCTCGCCCAGACGCGGTCATAGTTCAGGCCCCCGGGAAGTCGTACAGCGAGGTTCTGGCAATGGTCACCAGACGACACGACAACCAGCTTTCCGACCTGGGAAGCTGCGTCTCCAAGGTACGCCGCACCATAAACGGCAACCTTCTGCTGGAGGTGGCAAAAGACAGCGTGGAGAGTGCTGAGGGCATGAAAGCCAGCATCGCACGTGTCCTCGGCGATGGAGCGTCTGTGCGCGCAATGACGGAAGACTCGAAGGTGGTCATATTGGAGATCTGTGCCGCTCTAACTCGCCAATTCAACATTGACGAGGGTCGAGTAAGAGTCCGCAGTCTGCGCCGCGGATACGCGGAGTCCCAGCTGGCGGTGGTCAGCTTGCCCTTCTCCCTGGGCCAAGCGGTCCTGAAAGGCGGCAAGGTGAGGATCGGCTGGACCATATGTAGGATCCGGGAAAGAGATGGACTCCCAAGGTGCTACCGATGCCTGGAACCCGGGCATATCGCACGGAACTGCAAGAGTACAGTGGACAGGAGTGGCTGCTGCATCAAATGCGGGGAGAAAGGGCACAAAGTTGCCGAATGCAAAAAAGAGCCTGCGTGCTTCATCTGCTCAGCAGCTGGAAAGAAGGAGGTCACGCACCAGGCAGGCACTAAAAACTGCCCAGCCACGCGAAGCGGGGTCGGCAAAACCAGGACGACATGCAGTTGATTCAACTCAACCTGAATCACTGCAGGGCCGCACAGGATCTCCTGACGCAGACGGTGCGCTAGCTTGGCTCTGAGGTGGCACTCCTCAGCGAACCACATAAGGTGGGCAGCAGCAGCGATTGGGCCACGGACCTTACTGGCAAAGCGGCCCTGTGGCTCTGTGGCGTCGACGCGCCGCAATTGCGCGACACCAAGTCGGCAGACGGGTTCGTCCGAGGGTATGTAGGCGGCATATGGTTATACAGCTGCTACCTGGCACCCAGCCTCTCACTGGAGACATTCAGCCTCATTATGGACGAGCTGAGCTGCGATCTGCGAGGACGGAACAACGTCGTAGTCGGAGGCGACTTCAACGCCTGGGCCCTGGAATGGGGGTCCTCCCGTACAAGCGCCAGAGGCCGCACGGTGTTGGAGGCTTTTGCCTCTCTGGACGCCGTCCTTCTGAATGAAGGGTTCCAACAAACTTTCAGCAGGGCAGGTGTAGGGTCGATCATCGATCTCACCTATGCCAGCAGCACGCTGGCCCGGCACGCCCGATGGAGGATCAGCGACGTATACACTGCCAGCGACCACGAGGCCATACTATGCACCCTGGGCACCCTTGCCCGATCGAGAGGTACCCCGTTCCGGCATGGGAAGGCGTACCGCCAGGACACGCTGAGGGCCAAAGCCTTCGCAAGCGCCCTTGAGAGCTACTCTGCAAACGATGCAGACGGAGCCAACGATATGGCGACCAAATTGGCGGACGCACTTGAAGGCGCCTGCGACCAGAGCATGCTACCGAGAGGGACGTTCCGGAAGCACAAGGATCCAGTTTTCTGGTGGAGCGAAGCGATTGCGGTTCTCCGTAGAACCTGCCACCGGGCCAGAAGGCTGCTCCAGCGAGCCAGAGGCACACCGCGCTTAGCCCGATGCAGCGAGATCTACAAAGCGGCGAGGAAGGATCTGACGACCGCCATAAGGAACAGCAAGAGGGAATGCTTCCTTAAGCTGTGTCATGCCGCCAAAGAGGACCCCTGGGGAGGCGCGTACAGGATGGTGGTGAAGAGGCTGAACGCGGGCAGCAAAGCTCCAACAGATCCAGAGGCACTGGAGGGTATAGTCAGGGCACTGTTTCCTCGAGGACGGCAGATCCCTAGCTCCCTGCGGTTCGAGCATAGCCCGAGCGACATCTGCGAGGTTACGGAAGCCGAGGTGTTGCAGGCAGGCAGAAACCTGATACCTAGGAAGGCTCCGGGTCCGGATGCGATCCCCAACAGCGCGTTGAAGCTGGCACTTCTTCTACTCCCGACGGAAGTTGCGGGCCTTTTCAACAAATGCCTCCAGGAGGGGACGCTCCCCGAGAGGTGGAAAAGGCAACGGCTGCTACTATTAACCAAGCCGGGCAAGCCGCCAGGGGTGGCCTCTTCCTACAGGCCCATCTGCCTTCTGGACTCCATGGGAAAAGTCTTCGAAAGTGTGATCGGTGCGAGGCTGAGCGCAGCCATCGAAGCAGCAGGCGGTCTCTCCCAGAACCAACACGGGTTCAGGAAAGGGAGGTCGACGCTGGACGCCATCTTGAGGGTCGTACAAACGGCGGAGGAAGCCATTGCTGGGACTAGGTGGAGAGGCGGAACCAAGTCCTATTGTCTGGTGGTGACACTGGACATAAGGAACGCCTTCAACTCGGCCGACTGGACCCGGACGCTGGAGGCACTGAGGTCCTTCAACATCCCGGGCTACTTACTGAATATAGCGCGCAGCTATTTCAGCAATAGGGTGCTGACAATGGACACATGTCAGGGCTCTAGGGCATACGAAGTCTCAGCCGGAGTCCCGCAGGGCTCCGTTTTGGGACCTCTGCTCTGGAACGCCATGTACGACGGGGTCCTACGGCTCCCGATGCCAGCCAACACTAACCTGGTGGGTTTCGCTGACGACGTCGCAATAGTGGCGGTAGCGAAGGAACTTGCCGCAGTGGAGGAGCTTGCCAACGTCGCCATACAAGCCGTCGAGGCGTGGCTAGCCACCGCGGGGCTGGAGCTGGCGGCCCAAAAAACGGAGCCGGCCTGATATCCAGCCGTAAAGTGGTCGAGACCGCCAGAGTGCAGGTTGGTGGGACCGCGATCGAATCGCAGAGGTCCATCAAGTACCTTGGAGTCCTCATCGACACGCGCCTGTCCTTCAAAGAGCATCTAGAATACGTCCACACGAAGGCCGGTGGGACCGCGAGAGCGCTATCCAGGATGCTGCTAAACACCAGAGGGCCAAAGCAGGCAACGAGGAAACTGCTGACGAGCGTCGTGACGTCGCAGATGCTCTACGCCGCACCGGTGTGGGCAGAAGCCGCGAAGGTGAGGAGCTACATGCGAGGAGTGGAGGCAACGTACAGACTGTGCGCCATTAGGATCGCGGGCTCGTTCCGGACCATCTCAGACGAAGCCGCGTTAGTCATTGCCGGGCAAGTTCCGCTCAGGGAGCTGATAAGGGAGAGGAAGGAGATCCATGATGCCATGACGGACAGTGCAGCCGAGGTACGCTCCAAAGCAGAAATTAAGGACGCCGCCAGAAGGACCAGCATAGACAGATGGCCGACTCGATGGGACCACTCACCCAAAGGCCGATGGACCCACACCCTCATCCCAAGCATAGCATGCTGGGTTGAAAGGAAGCACGTCCAGGTGGATTTCTACCTTACCCAGGCACTGAGCGGACATGGCTGCTTCCCCGGCTACCTTAAGCGCTTCGGCCACGAGACAGAGGACTGGTGCCCAGAGTGTGGCACAGGCATAGAGGAGGACGCTCGCGACGTCCTCTTCGATTGCCACAGGTTTGACCTCGAGCGTCAGACATTGGAGACAGCAGCAGGGTCTAGGGTCAGCACCGAGACTCTGGTGCCGCTGATGCTGGCAGACCCGAAGGTGTGGGAAGCGGCCGCGGAGTTCGCCTCTAGCGTGATGCGAACGCTTAGGTCCTTGGAGAGAAGGCGGAAGGAGCAGACGGAGTAGGTGTCCACGCCACTGCGAAGCAATGCTTTGCGGCAGTACCGCAGTCCGCGGGGCCCCTAGTCCCAACATACTCTTGTCCGTTAAATTAAGTTAAATATAAATTGTATAGTATATATTATAGAGAAAATAAATAAGTATATGAATATTAAAAAAAAAAAAAAAAAAAAAAAAAAAAAACTGTACATGGGAGAAGATCTTGCGGATTGGCACGCGTCGCCTGGCTAAAAGCCTCGGCTTGACTTCCATCAATATTTTGGCATTCCTGGCATTTTCCTCATTCCTCATCGAATCATCGCGCAGGGCTCGTGAAATTTGAGTGACTGTGTTGTTTACACATCTCAAGTAAATCCGAGCCCGCGGCGACATCATCCTCGAGTGAGTCATGTATGAGTCTGTAAAAATCCGTGAGCAAAGCAATTATTTTTACAAAATGAACGCCCGCTCCACACACCATTCAGGGCAATCCATTTTCTGTGTGTGAGTGCATCCTTCACACATCAAAAACGAGGGGGAACGTTGTGAGTTGCTGCGGACACCGCAACTCTACGGTTATACCCAATACTAAGTCAGTATGGCTCTCCTCCGGCAGACGCCGCTAATATTAAACGACACGACAAAGAGTGCGTGCGAGAGAGACAGAAAATCAGTCTGAGCGTGACGTCGGGCGCTGCGTAGCCACTGCAAATTGATTTGTTCCTATTGGCTATAAAAATGATCTGATCTGATCCAGATTCAGCAATCTGATAGATATGGTCATTATCTATGATTCTGCGTTTTTAGTTTTCTCGAATGTGCAATATTGTGGATGCAACAGATTTTCGTCCTTTGTGTGGGCGGAAGGGGGTGGGGCGAAATTTTGAGATACACGTTTTATAGTGTAAACTTTTAATAGCACGGTTTTATAATATGTTCTTCTTTCTTGATCGGCGTATTCGAATGAATGTGTGTTGGCATATCGATACTTGTCCTCGACATCGAGTACATTGGTATTTCTTATAATACTATCGATGAGTAAATCTTAAACTAATATTCAAATCTTATAAACTAATATTCATATCTTACATTCGGGCAACCTGACTACAGATCGCCCACGATCTACACACTAAGGCATACAGTTGCTTAAACATTTCTTATTCGGTATTGTCTTACTTAACATACTATTTCATCGATTAACAACATGAGACCATGGTTTTATCCTTACACTCTACCCAGGGTTTAAGCCTTGCTGGTTCAAATATACTTCGGAATGGCATTTGCGTCAACTGACAGTCCTCAATGTCGACAACCTCATAACGATCATTATCCAATACTCTATTGATCCTGTACGGTCCTCGATACTTTGGTGCGAACTTCTTATTGATCCCCGGTGTTGTGTCCACATGCCGGACTGCTACATAGTCACCAGGTTCATACTTTAATGGGGCTCTATGTTTATGGGCATACATCTTCTCATTTCTTTTCTGCGACAACCGTATGTTCTCACTTGCTATTTCTCTTATAGTTTCCAACTCTCTAAGTTCTGACGCTATCTTCTCCTCTAGGTATTCGGTTAATTCATCTACAACGGGTCCTTTCTGGGGTATTCCAAATAACAATGTGCTAGGTGTCTTTTTCGTACTGCTGTTAACGGAGTTATTAATGGCGTGCTCTACCTTGCTCATCAACCTATACCAATCGGCTTGCTCAAGGGGCTCTGACAGTTTTCCTAACATAGGAGTAAGAACACGATTCACCCGCTCCACTTGGCCATTCGCCTGCCTGCAGAAAACTAGAGAACTCTAACGAGGTGAAACAGGTCCCACGATCTGATATTATCCTAGTAGGGCGACTATAGAAATCAAAATATTTACTTAAGGCATCCTTCGCTTCCCGCGTGCTGGTCCTATTAACCGGGAACAATTTGACAAACTTAGTGAATGCATCTATTACCACAAGGAGATGTTTTCGCTTAGATCTAATACTCGGCAACGGACCCAAATGATCAACATGTAGGGTATGAAAAGGAACACACGACTTTGGGATACTATGGAGCGTTCTGTTATGGATTGTTTTAGGCATCGAGTGTAGTATACACGGTAGACAGTTTCTGATGAACCTTGCCACTTTACTTCTCATTGACGGAAACCAGTAGGTCCTCAAAAGGTCACTCACGCACTTCTCTGCGGCCAGATGTCCTAGTTTTTCGTGTGACCGCCTTATCAACTGCTCTTCCATACACATTGGTACATAGAAACATAGTTTGTTTTCACAACTCCTCTTGTAAACAATACCATCTATCATTTCAAAATCTACTTCAATTCCATCCTCTAGCATTTTTCGAATCCTAACTACTTCCTTGTCTCGCATCTGTTCTGTTTGCAATATCAAATCAACATCTTCTGGCGTTGCACCTACTACCCCAACTATCAATGATTTTAGTAATCTTTCCTCCTGAAACTCTAACTTGTCCCTCTCTACTGTATCCTCAACACATTTTTTCTCTTTATCTGAATTCCTACTACTAATGTACTTTACTCCCCCACCACATCGTTAACGCTTCCTCTACATTGGCTCAAATCTCTAATTTCAATCTTCCATACATCCTTTTCTCTATATTTACTATTCTCTATGTTATCTCTACAATCCCCACCAAGGTTCTCTCTATCATCAGACTTCCACCTTTTTCACAATCTACGTCCTACTGCACTTGATGCTCCACACTCAATCGCAGGGGTCTGTACGGTACTACTACGCTCTCTATTGATATTTAATTCTCTACACTTAATCACAGGGTTCTCTACGGTACCTCTATGCTCACTACCAGTGTTGTCTCTACTTACACTATTCCTTGTATATTGCTTTCTACTCTCATCTTTTTCTAAATTAGACTTTTCTAAACCGTATTTGACTCTATAACCATCCTCTAACATATTCGTCACTTGATCTTGTCTGCTCAGCGCATCAACGTGCGCCATACTGGCCTCAGGTCTGTGCATAATGGAGTAATCATAGTTCTCTAACTCTAGGGACCACCGTGCTATCTTAGGACTAATTGACTTTCTGGTTAACGTCTGTACTAACGAACTACAATCCGTGATTATTTTGAAGGACCTATGCTCCAAATATGCTCTAAAACGCCTCAATGCATAAATTATAGCCAATGTCTCTAGTTCGAAACTATGATAACGTGATTCTCTTTCTGTTGTTTTGCCGGAATAATAGGACACAGGGTGCATCTTCCCATCATCTTGTCTTTGCATCAGTATTGCGCCATAACCGTATGAACTTGCGTCTGTATGTAATTCCGTTTCTCTATTTGGGCTAAAAATGGCTAATACCGGAGGATTTGCCAACGCATTTTTAAAAGTTTCAAACGTCTTCACCTGTTCTCTATTCATGGGAAACGGACCACCTTCTTTTAACAACTTCACCAAGGGCTTAGCTGTCGTCGCAAATGACAACATGAAACGTCGAAAATACGAAAAGAATCCCAAGCATGAGTGCAGTGCTTTTACATTTTGAGGGACTGGGTATTTTTTCAAGGCCTCAATATGGGAATCACTAGGAACTATTCCGTTTTGATTAACTTTATACCCCAGGAAATCGATGTTTCGATTGACAAACCTACACTTTTTTAGATTTATCTCTAAATTTTGCTCGCTAAACCGAATGCATAGTCTTTTTAATATATCCATGTGTTCTTCAACTGTTCATCTTTCGTTTCGGGCACTGCGAATATAGGTGGCTGGTACTCCAACAGTTAAAACATGCCCCATCCGGTCTCTTTGGCTGACTGCATTCCTTCATAACGTGCCCAAATTGCCGACAGTTGTAGTAACGCATTGCGCCACCACCTTGCTGCTGCCATACTCACATTTAGTTTTCCCTTTGTCATACCTTCGCTACGAATTGCTACGACGCCAGGAGCTCTTCTGACCTTATCATAGGTGACCATCTTGTCACGCAACTCGTTGAGTGTGCTGCAATATAGCATGGATGCTGCCATGCCCGTCTTGTCCTGCAGTCCCTCTACGATGAATTTGACCACATCGCTCGTGGCCATGTCTGCTTGCGACGCTATGCTGCACATTGCGACGAAATATTGCAATGCGCTTTCATTATTTGCAATTTTCCGTGCCTCCAGTCGCTTTCCAATGTCCCACGCTGTCACTTTCTGCTCAAAGACGTTGAGCAATTCTGCTCGCATCAATTGCCAAGTCAAAGGCGCCACATGGTCGATGTACGCCTTCGCCGATCCGCCTAGCAGCCGCTTCGCTAATATCCAGCATTTGGACTCGGATACACCATGGAAATTCATAATGTCCTCAAAGTTACTTATCCAACTGGTTACAGCCTGGTCGTCATCTCCAGAAAATGAACGCATCAACGCCTCAATGTGTGTCAAGTCGATGCAATCTCTCGGCGTTTCCAACTCCATAGCCTCTTTCTCCGTTTTCAATATGCTTAATTTGAGATCAGCTAAGCGCTTGCGAGAAACGTACAATTGTTCCAACTGCTGCAAACGGCGCGATTCTTCTTCGTATTCATCTGATCGCATGGTCAATTTCGAACAAGCCTTGTCTTGTCGCGGCATGAATGCTTCTCGAGCCTTCTGCACATTTTCACCATATTCTTCTGGCGCCGCTTTTACTGCGTGTTGTGCACTACGGTTGTCTCTATCTATCTCGCGCTCAACCGGGACTGCAAAAATGTCTGCCTGCATAGTCTCGTCTGCGCTTGGCGCCGTATTTCCTAGCTCATGCGTGTCTTCCATGATTTTTTCACTGCTGTACGTAATTGGTGTATGTTGGCATCTTGATCAAAATATACGTTATGTCGCTACGCAATATGTCGCTAAGTTCACTTTTGGTTTTCGCTCTTATGTCTGCATTGTTCATCGCAGTTTTTTTTTTTTTAATAGCACGGTTTTATTATATGTTCTTCTTTCTTGATCGGCGTATTCGAATGAATGTGTGTTGTTGGCATATCGAGTACATTGGTATTTCTTATAATACTATCGATGAGTAAGGCTGGCGAAAATCCTCTAGCTGAACCCTCCACGAGGGTGCCGGCTGGGCAATGGACACTGCATTACCCGGGACAAGGGTAATGCACTGTCGCTTGCTCTGTCCGGGGTAATGCAGTGTCTAGCTAAGGCTATGGTCCGGCGTCTTCCCGATTCAAAGTCGGGGGAACCGAACCAGGGCCATGGCTAGAGGTGCCTGGCGGTCAGGCCTAAAACGCTAGGGGGTGGTCCCCCCGAAAAATATTAACCAGTATGGACCCTCGGGCCAAATATGGAGGCGAAGAAGGAGAAAGCACGGGTTGGGATGTCAACCCAAACGTCGGTGGGAAGCGTGACTGCTACCACCGGAGGGCACGGGGAGGAGCAATCCTCTCTGCGTGTCGCCAGCGGTCACACCTCAGACTTGGCGGGAGCAGGCCAAGTCAGTTGTAAAGCTACTGCCACAACAACAACAACAAAAACAACTCACTCCGCAGCCTGCAAGTTGAGCCGCACAGATGCCGTAGTCGACACAGTCACGGATCTGGAGAGCGTGCTCTCTATGAGCAGGACGGAGGAAGAGAGCCTTCTCCGCTCACCGGAACCAGGCACCAGCTCCCTGCGTAGGGAAGGGCCGAAGCGTTCCAAGGAGGGGATGAAGGCCAAAGCACAATACAAAGCGGCCCTCAATATCAAAAGCCGGCTGCAAGGTAAAGTAGACATCTCCCAGGAGGAGAAGGTCAAGCTAGCCTGGGCCGAGCAGCGAGTAGAGGAGGGCCGACTACATTACGCCCAGATGCCACAGATGAGGGCGTCGAATGGCGAATATGCCAATAAGGTGGAGGAGATGATGGCCACCAAGAGGCAACGCTCGACTGAGAGTGCCATTAAAGACACTCCGGCGAGCAAGCGGCAACGCGGGCCCAAGAGTGCAGCCCCTCCACCGAAAGTGGCCAAGAAGCCATCGAAATCGAACGCGAAGGTCAGCGATGTGACCAAACGACATTTGATCGTGGCACTCATCGACCGGAGCGAAGAAAACGGCAAGATGTCAGCGGCACAGTGGAAGCTTGTGCACGCGCGTCTCGTCGACGCACTGTTTGCACACATGGAAGAAGACCCCGCGGCCCCTATGCCCACGTTCGATGGTGCTGGGTGGCTAAATGGGGTTAACTGGATCCTAAAGTGCAACGACGATCCAACCCTAAGGTGGCTGACGCGTACGGTCTGCCAACTGGAAGCGATGTGGGAGGGGGCCAAGCTGGAGGTTGTGGACCGGGAGCTTATCCCGTCCAAGCCTAAGGCGAAGGTACTCTTCCCCATCACAATCCAGGGAGACCGAGCGCTGAAGCTCCTTCAGCGGCAAAAAGCGGACGTGCCAACGACCGATTGGAGGATCCTACACATTGGTAGCCCACTACCCAACGAGGGGGGCCAATGTGTGATCCTCCAAATAAACAAGGAGGCAGAGGATCTGCTGTATCCCAAGTTCGGGAAGATGGCGTGGGGCATGGGTAGCGTCTACCTGCGCCTCAAAAAGCGCCACCCTGAGGACAAGGACGCGCATACCCTGCAGGTAGGCGAGGTGGAAAAGGACTTAGGTCTCGAGTCCATCGTGGAGGCCGCCCAGGGTCTTGCGCTTGAGGACGAAGACGAGGAAGACGGTGACCTGACGTTAGTAGTCAACCCGTCGGATGCAAGTGAGCCAGCCACCCATGCTGAGTGTGCTGCAGCTAAACTTGCATAAAAGCAAGGTAGCGTCGGCGGAGCTCCTTATCGCCATGGAGCAAGGGATCGCCGACATAGCTCTAGTCCAGGAGCCCTGGATTGCGACAGGCAATTCAGTGGCCGGACTAAAGTCCTCAAATCACAAACTGTTCTACGCAACATCGGTAAGCAGGAACAGAACCGTCGTACTCGTACGAAAGGGAATCCATGCTTACCTTTTGTCTCATTACAGCACGGATGACCTGACGGTTGTGATGCTGGAAAGCGAGGAAAAGCGCCTTCTGGTGGCTTCCTGCCACATGGCTCACGACAGACCCGCACCACCCGACGAACTCAGGAGCCTGGTGACAGAAGCCGGCACCAAAAACTATCAACTCGTCATCGGGACGGATGCCAATGCCCACCACAATGTGTGGGGAAGCACCGACATCAATGATAGAGGTGAGTCACTCTTAGACTTTATACTTTATACTAATCTATATATAGCAAATGTCGGGGAGGAGCACACCTTCGTGGGTCCGACTTCATCCAACGTGCTAGACCTAACACTAGCAACGGGAAACAGTACTACGGTATCTAGCTGGAGGGTCCTTGAAAGACCCTCCTTCTCAGATCACAAGTACATTCAGTTTAAGTGCGACTTCAAACATTCTTCGAAGGTAATAGTCTATAGAAACCCCCGGAATACAAACTGGGAAAAGTTTAAAAAGACAGTTACTTCGAAGCTCGCGAGTCCGGGCACAGTGAAATCCGCGGAGGACATAGAAAAGTCTCTAGAGACCCTATCCAACGCGTTGCTGGACGCCTACCACACATCGTGCAAACCCTCGAGGACGAAGAAGAGGTCCAAGCCACTCTGGTGGAGCCGGGATCTCTCTCTTCAAAGGGACAACCTCAAGGAATTCTTTAAGATCGCCAAACAAGCGAACGAAGGGATCGTCTATGAGGAATACAGACTCCTACTCAGGAGCTACAAGAAGGAAATACGTAAAGCACAACGGAACTCGTGGAGGACCTTCTGCTCCAACATCGAGAAAGTACCAGAAACCGCACGGCTACGGAAGCTGCTCTCTAAGCAGCCTACCATACAAAGCCAATTAAAGCTAGATGACGGACAGTGGACAGAGGGCAGTGACGAAGCCCTAACAGCACTAATGGAGGAACATTTCCCTGGTTGCACCGAGGTCGCTGATGCCAAAGAGCACCTGGACCAAGCAACCGAGGAACAACACCCCCAACAGATTTGTTAACCACCAAGCGAATCCACTGGGCAATAGACTCCTTTGCGGGCACAAAAGCACCAGGACTTGACGGGATATTCCCAGCCATGATGCAGGTGACCAAAGAGGCGATTACCCCATGGCTCTCCGCAATATTCACAGCTTGTATAAGTACTGGCTATATCCCTATCCAATGGAGAACCTCGAGAGTTGTCTTCCTCCCAAAGTGCAGCCATGCGAGTCCCAAGGACTATAGACCGATAAGCCTTACCTCCTTTATATTAAAAACGCTAGAAAAGCTGCTGGACTTACACATCAGAAATGAGGTAGGGGGACTGATGTCAACCAACCAGCATGCCTATACTAAAGGGAAATCGGTGGAGACCGCACTACATTCGGTAGTAGCTACCATTGAGAAAGCCCTTCACAATAAAGAGTATGCACTGGGAGTATTCGTGGACATCTCCGGAGCATTCAACAACGTGGCTACGGAAGCAATAACAAATTGCCTGGTAGCAACTAATACACACCCAGCAATCAACCTGTGGATAAGGAACCTCCTAGGTTGCAGACGGGTGCAATCAGAGTGGGGCACCGCTTCCATGGTGAAAGAGGCACACAGAGGCACACCCCAGGGTGAAGTCCTGTCGCCCCTCCTGTGGAATCTGGTGGTCGACGACCTCATCAAGAGATACGAAAGGAAGGCCCCAATAATAACAGCTTATGCGGACGACATAAGCATACTTATTACGGGTGTTTGCCCATCGACCCTCAGCTCACTAATGCAACGAACACTCAGGGAGATACGCGAGTGGGCGGAAGAAGTAGGACTCAGTATCAACGCGGACAAGACGGACCTCATCCTCTTTACCAAGAGGTACAAGGTACCGATATGGACCCCCCGAAGATCAATCAAACTAGGCTAACCCCAAAAACACAAGTCAAATACCTGGGCACAGTACTGGATAGTAAACTGGCATGGAAACCCAATGTATTGGAAAGGGTGAAGAAGGCCACCATTGCGCTTTATGCATCCAAGAAGATGCTCAGCAGCACATGGGGCCTATCTCCGGCTCTGATGCATTGGATTTACATCTCGGTGGTGCGACCAACTCTGCTGTATGGAGTCTTAGTGTGGTGGCAAGCTACTGGAAAGAAAACGTATCATAAGCTTATGGAAAGGACTCAGCGACAGGCTTTGCTCTGTATTACAGGGGCGCTGAAGTCAACCCCAACAAAAGCACTCGAAACCCTATTTGGAATCGAACCCCTAGACATCCACGCCCGTCTGACTGCAGGAAAGGCAGCACAACGCCTCATCGCTTCAGGAAATATGTCGCCACAAGAATACGGGCATAGTTCAATTGGAAGGGAAATGAACAGATCAACTGATTACATGACCCCCCAAACATGCCTCGACGTAAAAACCACTGCATCCTTGGGACCTGAAGACTGGAAAATCGGAAGAGACCAAACGGAGCACCTCAATATATATACGGACGGCTCCAAGATGGACGGAGGAGTAGGAGCGGGCCTATACTGTACAGACCCTGAGATAAGGCTGTCATATAAGCTACCGGACCATTGTAGCATATTCCAGGCAGAGGTTTTTGCCATCAGGAAAGCAGCGGAAGTCGCTCTTCTCACTGAAAGAGCACACGATGCGGTCAACCTATTCGTCGACAGCCAAGCGGCGATAAGATCCATGCAGTCGTCCGCAGTCAGTTCCAGAAATGTCTTGGCGAGCAGGGAGGCACTAGATACCCTAAGCACGACAAAGTCAGTGCGGATCTACTGGATTCCCAGCCACCAGGGCATCGAAGGGAACGAGACGGCGGACGTACTAGCTAAGGAAGGCGTCGGGCTGGCGAATACGAGAACCGAGAACGTGCCTGTCTCCCTCAGAACGCTGCAAAGCGATCTAGAAAAGCAGGCCGGATCACAAACCGAATGTAGGTGGAGGAGTACCACCGCCTGCAGAACCTCGAAAATCATGTGCAAGGAACGCAATGACAAACTCAGCCACTACCTGCTGCACCTACCACGGAAGGACTGCAGATTATTAGTGGGAATATTAACGGGCCATTGCCTGGCTGCGGCGCATGCAACAAAGCTAGGCATCACAAACAGAGACAGTTGTAGGAAATGTGACGAACCTGGGGCAACCGAAACCCTGGAACATCTCATCTGCAACTGTCCTGCTCTCTTAAGGGCAAGGAGGAAGTACCTGGGCGCCCCAGTGCTGGCATCACTGGAAGATGCCTCCAAGAGGACGCCACAGCAACTACTGGCCTATGCGAAAAATACCTCGATCCTCGAGGACTTCAAAACCCACTAAACACTGCCGCGACGGTTCATACCCCCCCCCCCCCCCCCCCTCCCCCTATCCGGACAACTAAGGGCCATACTGGCCTATGTGGGGCCCCTCTGAGGGCCGTCCGGGTCAACCTAACCTAACCTATCGATGAGTAAATCTTAAACTAATATTCAAATCTTATAAACTAATATTCATATCTTACAATAGTAAGATCTAACAGGAGTGCGGATACCAAAGTTGGTTACTCTAGGCTTAATAGTCTCTGAGATTTTTGAATATCCCCAGATTTTCGTCCTTTGCGGGGGCGGAAGGGGGTGTGGCGAAATTTTGAAACAAACTCGTCTCGGTCCGATATATTAGGAGTGTGGATACCAAATTTGGGTTGCTCTAGCTTTTGTAGTCTCTGAGATCTAGGCGCTAATGCTTTACTCTAAGCAAAGCCGCCTATGCTACGTGTGTGTTAGAGAGAGACAGGGCGAGAAAAAATGAAATTGTTTTCTTGATGCTGGCTATAATAATAATACGATCTAATTCAGATTCCGCAGTTTTAAAGATATGGTCATTCTTTACAATTCTACGTTTTTGGTTTTCTCATATCTTTAAAAATGTGGATGCCACAGATTTTCGTTTTTTGTGGGGGCGGAAGTGGGCGTGGCGAAGTTTTGAAATATTTTTGTAGCAGTGACATATCACAGAAGTCTGGGTCCAAAACATCGTTGCTCTAGCTCTTATAGTCTTTGAGCACTAGGCGCTGAAGGGGACGGACAGACGGACGGACGGACAGACATACGGACAGACGGACAGACAGACAGGGCTCAATCGACTCGGCTATTGATGCTGATCCAGAATATATATACTTTATGGGGTCGGAAACGATTCTTTCTGGACGTTACACACATCCACTTTTACCACAAATCTAATATACCCCAATACTCATTTTGAGTATCGGGTATAATAATAATAATTTGTGGGTAGAAACGTATGTACATATGTATATGTATTTACATCGGATGTACGAATGTATGAAGTATATGTATCCATATCGATCTCTATTCGTGGCTATCTTTTCGAAGAATTTCCCTGAATTTAATTATTTTCCTTATTTAATTCAATGCTTCAATTATTTAATTACCATTTCCTCCGTCGAAATGAGACCAGGAATTTGATTTCATATTTTATTCATTGATAAAGTGCGGCACAACACGAAAATTCAAGTGCAAATTTTGCAAAAATGCCTATGAAAATTATTCAAAACCATTCCCATTCGCGACTGGTCCCCGTCTCCAACTCAACCCTGCTTTGCATCTTTTGTTATACGCTCTCCTTCGACTAGGCGACAACTCTGGTCCCAGTGAGCCGCTATTCGGTTCACTGGAATCGTCCACCACTCCACTGCTCTCGTCACAGCGGCGCCAAGCGGCGGGTCATCCATCCAGGGGAGAGTGGTGGATGTGACATACTTAAGAAACGCTCGAGTTTCGGGCGGAAGTAATTTTTATTTTTACTCTGCAAATATTGACTTGATCCCAATTGCGAGTCACCCAAAGAAATGTTGAAAGCATTCCTTCAGTCGGCGGTCCCGCTGAGGTGCCACGATGTGGGTGGGGTGGGGCGTGTAGGTGCAGGCGATGCTCACTTGACAGTTGGCCACCACAGCGGGCCATAAACAACGGAGGCCGCCAGAAATGGGTGGCCACGGCTGTGGTTCACTTTGTTCTTATTTACCGCCAGCCAGCTCCCTTTGCGCGCTCAGGGAATTTCTTCAAAGAAAACCAGAAAGAAAGACTACCTCCTGAACACCCTTTGACATTCATATGGTGTGTGAAAAGAGTTTTCTTGGATTACCATACAAGATATTTGCGGTGTGGATTTGTATCCAGCAAAAGGCGACATTTAATGAAGCAGACTCTGCCCTTGATGCTCATTCGTTGAAAAACAACGAAACGAAAGCGAAAGGCATAGCAGCGTCATGACCTCGTTCAATATTCTCTATGTCTCTCTCTCTCTCACTCTCTCTGTCCCTCTCTTGCAGCACTCGAATGCTATGTTTGCACCTATTAGGACGGCTACAGTGATGACTCCTGTGTAAGGAACACCAGTGCCGTCAAGGTTCTCAACTGTCACAAGAAGAAGCTGTTATAGGCGCCCCTGAGGCTGAGGTGGCGGGGCGCGCTGGACTGCTGTCGCGAAAAATGGGGGAGCCGGGCACATAGCGGTCAGGCTGCAAACGACACGAAACAAGAGAAACGTTTTCCCATAGTTACAGTTCAAATCGAGTTGCATTCAGAGGAAGGGAAACAAGAGTTCTTTATCGGAAACCCGATAAGATACGTTATATACGTGTGTGTGTAAGGTGGCATCATTCGCGTGATGCTCGCATTCAACTGCGGCGGGTCGTGTACTGCTAAATGGGTGGCTGCCCGACCTTGACCGGCCAGGTTCCACTCGGCCCAAAGGGGCGAGTCCCATTCGTTCCCGCAAGCCAGTGGGTGTCGGTTCCCTTCGTCCTGCAGCGTGGACGCCAGGCTTTGAGCGTCGCGTATTATCGTCTCGTGCTCGTCGGTGTCCGTGGTCGCGTTGTCGTCGTCGATGGCAGCCCCATAACTCCCGAACCAACGGCGATTCAGGGCGGCGACGTCGTGATTGGGCGCCGAGCGGACACCTGCGGTTGCGAAGCGGCCATCGGGCTCTACTTCCTCTTCGACGTCGGTCCCCGGGCCCTGGGTTTGTTGGTCGATCCACCCTTGGATGGCTGCCGCGCGCCGGCACCATGGCATCCTGTCCTGTTGTCGAAGTGTCGCCTCTCCGACCCGCCTCAGCTGGGCTTGACGGGAGGCGGATGGTCCATTGGGGTCGACGATCCAGCCGCGAGTCCGGTGTGTCGTTGCTTCGTCGGCAGGTGCCGGGACTTCAGGCTGCTGGTCTCCGCTAGGGTGTCCCGTCGTATCACCATTTGCCCCTAGGGACCGAGCTTGCCTTCCGTCTCTTAGACGCTTCATGTCTTCAGTCGATTCTAGGGAGAAAATGCCTGTCGGTTAGAACCTGCCTGTCTTAACTAGAAGTACTAATACCCTCCCCCTATCCTGCTTGAGCGGTGCGAGTAAGAAGATGTTTACATTGGGTGTAGTACTTATCTAATCCCATAAGGGGATGTATACGTAGCTTACGGTTTCGTGGGTCGCGCCCCTTACGGGGCGAGGACGTGACGGTAGCGCGCTACCGCAAGTGGCCCTTGCGAAGTCGGCAGGTCATTCAGGTCTCTCCAACGTCGTTGGGTTCTCCTCGGGGTGGTCCACTCCGTGGAACGCCTTTAAGTCGGCTAAACTCGCAGTTTTCCTTCGTTTGCCTTGATGAACCTGTAGTCGAGGTTCACGGTAACTGGGTTAGTTGAGTCTGATCTTCGAAAAGGGTTGCGTTGTCGACCGGCCGCGGCATCGGCTAACGGGGCGAGTTGATAATTCGTTGGGGGGTGAGGTGCGAGTTGGTCTACCTTGACCCTCCCATGTCCTTCGGGGCCGTGGTCTTCCAGGCGTAGCGGGTCGTGGTGTAGAGCGATGCTGGTTTCCCGTGGGGTCGTTCGCTCTGACTGAGCCGCACTTCTGTGCATTTCTGATTTGGCTCGCGTCGATCGTGTTATAATTTAGCGCCGCCGGGTCCGTCTCGGTCGGGGCTTAGATGCGTTGTCCTTGTATTGCTGCTGGGTCTGGCGTGGTCGAGGCTTCGATGCGTTGTCCTTGTATTGCTGCTGAGTCTGGCGTGGTCCAAACTTAGAAACGTTGCCCTGAGGTTACTGCTGGTTCTGGCGTGGTCGTGGCTTAGCTCCGTTGTCTTGGTAGGGATACTCTGGGTGGTTTTCGAGGCAGACGGACTGGCCCTGGGTGTGTCCAGCGGTGTCGCAGTCGTCTCCGTCGAATCCTCGTTTCTCTGGGTGTTCTTCGAGGCGGACGGACTGGCCCTGGGTGTGTCCAGCGGTGTCGCAGTCGTCTCCGTCGAATCTTCGTTGCTTTGGGTGTTCTTCGAGGCGGACGGACTGGCCCTGGGTGTGTCCAGCGGTGTCGCAGTCGTCTCCGTCAAATCTTCGTTGATGGTTCTGGCGCGGTCGTATCGAATCGTGGGTTGGGTTCGGGTGGCGTTGCTGGGTCTGGCGTGTTCGAGATCCTGATGCGTTGTCGTGGGTACATTGCTGGGTCTGGCGTGGTTGGGATTCGGGTGCGTTGTCACTGGTAAAAGTAACCATGCGGGGCCGAGTCGAGGATGATGTGGGGATCGGGTTGGTTTCCCGGATCGCCCGCTGGGTCAACTGCAAGTACGCTCGTCCGCATTGTATTATGGCCTGGACGCCGC
>NW_022881623.1:0-28275 GCF_003369915.1 Drosophila miranda
TTTCGCCACACCCCCTTTCGGCCCCCGCAAAGGACGAAAATCTGGGGATATTCAAAAATCTCAGAGACTATTAAGGCTAGAGTAACCAAATTTGATATCCGCACTCCTGTTAGATCTTACTATAAACGTGTATCTCAAAACTTTCGCCCCACCCCTTCCGCCCACACAAAGGACGAAAATCTGTTGCATCCACAATATTGCAGATTCGAGAAAACTAAAAAGCGCAGAATCATAGATAATGACCATATCTATCAGACTGCTGAATCTGGATCAGATCGGATCATTTTTATACCCAAAAGGAACAAATCAATTTGCACTGGCTACGCAGCGCCCGACGTCACGCTCAGACTGATTTTCTGTCTCTCTCGCACGCACTCTTTGTCGTGTCGTTTAATATTAGCGGCGTCTGCCGGAGGAGAGCCATACTGACTAAGTATCGGGTATAACTGTAGAGTTGCGGTGTCCGCAGCAACTCACAACGTTCCCCCTCGTTATACCCGATACTCAAAATGAGTATTGGGGTATATTAGATTTGTGGTAAAAGTGGATGTGTGTAACGTCCAGAAGGAATCGTTTCCGACCCCATAAAGTATATATATTCTTGATCAGCATCAATAGCCGAGTCGATTGAGCCCTGTCTGTCTGTCCGTCTGTCCGTCTGTCCGTCCGTCCGTCTGTCCGTCCCCTTCAGCGCCTAGTGCTCAAAGACTATAAGAGCTAGAGCAACGATGTTTTGGACCCAGACTTCTGTGATATGTCACTGCTACAAAAATATTTCAAAACTTCGCCCCGCCCACTTCCGCCCCCACAAAGAACGAAAATCTGTGGCATCCACAATTTTAAAGATATGAGAAAACCAAAAACGTGAATTGTAGAGAATGACCATATCTTTAAGACTGCGGAATCTGAATTGGATCGTATAATTATTATAGCCAGCATCAAGAAAACAATTTCATTTTTCTCGCCCTGTCTCTCTCTAACACACAGTACATAGCGCTTTGCTTAGAGTAAAACATTAGCGCCTAGATTCAAGAACAAAAAAAAAAAAAAAAAAAAAAAAAAAAAAAAAAAAAAAAAAAAAAAAAAAAAAAAAAAAAAAAAAAAAAAAAAAAAAAAAAAAAAAAAAAAAACAATTTCATTTTTTCTCGCCTGTCTCTCTCTAACACACACGTAGCATAGGCGCTTTGCTTAGAGTAAAACATTAGCGCCTAGATCTCAGAGACTACAAAAGCTAGAGCAACCAAATTTGGTATCCACACTCCTAATATATCGGACCGAGACGAGTTTGTTTCAAAATTTCGCCACACCCCCTTTCGGCCCCCGCAAAGGACGAAAATCTGGGGATATTCAAAAATCTCAGAGACTATTAAGGCTAGAGTAACCAAATTTGGTATCCGCACTCCTGTTAGATCTTACTATAAAACGTGTATCTCAAAACTTCGCCCCACCCCCTTCCGCCCACACAAAGGACGAAAATCTGTTGCATCCACAATATTGCACATTCGAGAAAACTAAAAACGCAGAATCATAGATAATGACCATATCTATCAGACTGCTGAATCTGGATCAGATCGGATCATTTTTATACCCAAAAGGAACAAATCAATTTGCACTGGCTACGCAGCGCCCGACGTCACGCTCAGACTGATTTTCTGTCTCTCTCGCACGCACTCTTTGTCGTGTCGTTTAATATTAGCGGCGTCTGCCGGAGGAGAGCCATACTGACTAAGTATCGGGTATAACTGTAGAGTTGCGGTGTCCGCAGCAACTCACAACGTTCCCCCTCGTTATACCCGATACTCAAAATGAGTATTGGGGTATATTAGATTTGTGGTAAAAGTGGATGTGTGTAACGTCCAGAAGGAATCGTTTCCGACCCCATAAAGTATATATATTCTTGATCAGCATCAATAGCCGAGTCGATTGAGCCCTGTCTGTCTGTCCGTCTGTCCGTCTGTCCGTCCGTCCGTCTGTCCGTCCCCTTCAGCGCCTAGTGCTCAAAGACTATAAGAGCTAGAGCAACGATGTTTTGGACCCAGACTTCTGTGATATGTCACTGCTACAAAAATATTTCAAAACTTCGCCCCGCCCACTTCCGCCCCCACAAAGAACGAAAATCTGTGGCATCCACAATTTTAAAGATATGAGAAAACCAAAAACGTAGAATTGTAGAGAATGACCATATCTTTAAGACTGCGGAATCTGAATTGGATCGTATAATTATTATAGCCAGCATCAAGAAAACAATTTCATTTTTTCTCGCCCTGTCTCTCTCTAACACACACGTAGCATAGGCGGCTTTGCTTAGAGTAAAACATTAGCGCCTAGATCTCAGAGACTACAAAAGCTAGAGCAACCAAATTTGGTATCCACACTCCTAATATATCGGACCGAGACGAGTTTGTTTCAAAATTTCGCCACACCCCCTTTCGGCCCCCGCAAAGGACGAAAATCTGGGGATATTCAAAAATCTCAGAGACTATTAAGGCTAGAGTAACCAAATTTGATATCCGCACTCCTGTTAGATCTTACTATAAAACGTGTATCTCAAAACTTCGCCCCACCCCCTTCCGCCCACACAAAGGACGAAAATCTGTTGCATCCACAATATTGCAGATTCGAGAAAACTAAAAACGCAGAATCATAGATAATGACCATATCTATCAGACTGCTGAATCTGGATCAGATCGGATCATTTTTATACCCAAAAGGAACAAATCAATTTGCACTGGCTACGCAGCGCCCGACGTCACGCTCAGACTGATTTTCTGTCTCTCTCGCACGCACTCTTTGTCGTGTCGTTTAATATTAGCGGCGTCTGCCGGAGGAGAGCCATACTGACTAAGTATCGGGTATAACTGTAGAGTTGCGGTGTCCGCAGCAACTCACAACGTTCCCCCTCGTTATACCCGATACTCAAAATGAGTATTGGGGTATATTAGATTTGTGGTAAAAGTGGATGTGTGTAACGTCCAGAAGGAATCGTTTCCGACCCCATAAAGTATATATATTCTTGATCAGCATCAATAGCCGAGTCGATTGAGCCCTGTCTGTCTGTCCGTCGTCTGTCCGTCCGTCCGTCTGTCCGTCCCCTTCAGCGCCTAGTGCTCAAAGACTATAAGAGCTAGAGCAACGATGTTTTGGACCCAGACTTCTGTGATATGTCACTGCTACAAAAATATTTCAAAACTTCGCCCCGCCCACTTCCGCCCCCACAAAGAACGAAAATCTGTGGCATCCACAATTTTAAAGATATGAGAAAACCAAAAACGTAGAATTGTAGAGAATGACCATATCTTTAAGACTGCGGAATCTGAATTGGATCGTATAATTATTATAGCCAGCATCAAGAAAACAATTTCATTTTTTCTCGCCCTGTCTCTCTCTAACACACACGTAGCATAGGCGGCTTTGCTTAGAGTAAAACATTAGCGCCTAGATCTCAGAGACTACAAAAGCTAGAGCAACCAAATTTGGTATCCACACTCCTAATATATCGGACCGAGACGAGTTTGTTTCAAAATTTCGCCACACCCCCTTTCGGCCCCCGCAAAGGACGAAAATCTGGGGATATTCAAAAATCTCAGAGACTATTAAGGCTAGAGTAACCAAATTTGATATCCGCACTCCTGTTAGATCTTACTATAAAACGTGTATCTCAAAACTTCGCCCCACCCCCTTCCGCCCACACAAAGGACGAAAATCTGTTGCATCCACAATATTGCAGATTCGAGAAAACTAAAAACGCAGAATCATAGATAATGACCATATCTATCAGACTGCTGAATCTGGATCAGATCGGATCATTTTTATACCCAAAAGGAACAAATCAATTTGCACTGGCTACGCAGCGCCCGACGTCACGCTCAGACTGATTTTCTGTCTCTCTCGCACGCACTCTTTGTCGTGTCGTTTAATATTAGCGGCGTCTGCCGGAGGAGAGCCATACTGACTAAGTATCGGGTATAACTGTAGAGTTGCGGTGTCCGCAGCAACTCACAACGTTCCCCCTCGTTATACCCGATACTCAAAATGAGTATTGGGGTATATTAGATTTGTGGTAAAAGTGGATGTGTGTAACGTCCAGAAGGAATCGTTTCCGACCCCATAAAGTATATATATTCTTGATCAGCATCAATAGCCGAGTCGATTGAGCCCTGTCTGTCTGTCCGTCTGTCCGTCTGTCCGTCCGTCCGTCTGTCCGTCCCCTTCAGCGCCTAGTGCTCAAAGACTATAAGAGCTAGAGCAACGATGTTTTGGACCCAGACTTCTGTGATATGTCACTGCTACAAAAATATTTCAAAACTTCGCCCCGCCCACTTCCGCCCCCACAAAGAACGAAAATCTGTGGCATCCACAATTTTAAAGATATGAGAAAACCAAAAACGTTTGAATTGTAGAGAATGACCATATCTTTAAGACTGCGGAATCTGAATTGGATCGTATAATTATTATAGCCAGCATCAAGAAAACAATTTCATTTTTTCTCGCCCTGTCTCTCTCTAACACACACGTAGCATAGGCGGCTTTGCTTAGAGTAAAACATTAGCGCCTAGATCTCAGAGACTACAAAAGCTAGAGCAACCAAATTTGGTATCCACACTCCTAATATATCGGACCGAGACGAGTTTGTTTCAAAATTTCGCCACACCCCCTTTCGGCCCCCGCAAAGGACGAAAATCTGGGGATATTCAAAAATCTCAGAGACTATTAAGGCTAGAGTAACCAAATTTGGTATCCGCACTCCTGTTAGATCTTACTATAAAACGTGTATCTCAAAACTTCGCCCCACCCCCTTCCGCCCACACAAAGGACGAAAATCTGTTGCATCCACAATATTGCAGATTCGAGAAAACTAAAAGCGCAGAATCATAGATAATGACCATATCTATCAGACTGCTGAATCTGGATCAGATCGGATCATTTTTATACCCAAAAGGAACAAATCAATTTGCACTGGCTACGCAGCGCCCGACGTCACGCTCAGACTGATTTTCTGTCTCTCTCGCACGCACTCTTTGTCGTGTCGTTTAATATTAGCGGCGTCTGCCGGAGGAGAGCCATACTGACTAAGTATCGGGTATAACTGTAGAGTTGCGGTGTCCGCAGCAACTCACAACGTTCCCCCTCGTTATACCCGATACTCAAAATGAGTATTGGGGTATATTAGATTTGTGGTAAAAGTGGATGTGTGTAACGTCCAGAAGGAATCGTTTCCGACCCCATAAAGTATATATATTCTTGATCAGCATCAATAGCCGAGTCGATTGAGCCCTGTCTGTCTGTCCGTCTGTCCGTCCGTCCGTCTGTCCGTCCCCTTCAGCGCCTAGTGCTCAAAGACTATAAGAGCTAGAGCAACGATGTTTTGGACCCAGACTTCTGTGATATGTCACTGCTACAAAAATATTTCAAAACTTCGCCCCGCCCACTTCCGCCCCCACAAAGAACGAAAATCTGTGGCATCCACAATTTTAAAGATATGAGAAAACCAAAAACGTTTGAATTGTAGAGAATGACCATATCTTTAAGACTGCGGAATCTGAATTGGATCGTATAATTATTATAGCCAGCATCAAGAAAACAATTTCATTTTTTCTCGCCCTGTCTCTCTCTAACACACACGTAGCATAGGCGGCTTTGCTTAGAGTAAAACATTAGCGCCTAGATCTCAGAGACTACAAAAGCTAGAGCAACCAAATTTGGTATCCACACTCCTAATATATCGGACCGAGACGAGTTTGTTTCAAAATTTCGCCACACCCCCTTTCGGCCCCCGCAAAGGACGAAAATCTGGGGATATTCAAAAATCTCAGAGACTATTAAGGCTAGAGTAACCAAATTTGGTATCCGCACTCCTGTTAGATCTTACTATAAAACGTGTATCTCAAAACTTCGCCCCACCCCCTTCCGCCCACACAAAGGACGAAAATCTGTTGCATCCACAATATTGCAGATTCGAGAAAACTAAAAGCGCAGAATCATAGATAATGACCATATCTATCAGACTGCTGAATCTGGATCAGATCGGATCATTTTTATACCCAAAAGGAACAAATCAATTTGCACTGGCTACGCAGCGCCCGACGTCACGCTCAGACTGATTTTCTGTCTCTCTCGCACGCACTCTTTGTCGTGTCGTTTAATATTAGCGGCGTCTGCCGGAGGAGAGCCATACTGACTAAGTATCGGGTATAACTGTAGAGTTGCGGTGTCCGCAGCAACTCACAACGTTCCCCCTCGTTATACCCGATACTCAAAATGAGTATTGGGGTATATTAGATTTGTGGTAAAAGTGGATGTGTGTAACGTCCAGAAGGAATCGTTTCCGACCCCATAAAGTATATATATTCTTGATCAGCATCAATAGCCGAGTCGATTGAGCCCTGTCTGTCTGTCCGTCTGTCCGTCTGTCCGTCCGTCCGTCTGTCCGTCCCCTTCAGCGCCTAGTGCTCAAAGACTATAAGAGCTAGAGCAACGATGTTTTGGACCCAGACTTCTGTGATATGTCACTGCTACAAAAATATTTCAAAACTTCGCCCCGCCCACTTCCGCCCCCACAAAGAACGAAAATCTGTGGCATCCACAATTTTAAAGATATGAGAAAACCAAAAACGTTTGAATTGTAGAGAATGACCATATCTTTAAGACTGCGGAATCTGAATTGGATCGTATAATTATTATAGCCAGCATCAAGAAAACAATTTCATTTTTTCTCGCCCTGTCTCTCTCTAACACACACGTAGCATAGGCGGCTTTGCTTAGAGTAAAACATTAGCGCCTAGATCTCAGAGACTACAAAAGCTAGAGCAACCAAATTTGGTATCCACACTCCTAATATATCGGACCGAGACGAGTTTGTTTCAAAATTTCGCCACACCCCCTTTCGGCCCCCGCAAAGGACGAAAATCTGGGGATATTCAAAAATCTCAGAGACTATTAAGGCTAGAGTAACCAAATTTGGTATCCGCACTCCTGTTAGATCTTACTATAAAACGTGTATCTCAAAACTTCGCCCCACCCCCTTCCGCCCACACAAAGGACGAAAATCTGTTGCATCCACAATATTGCAGATTCGAGAAAACTAAAAACGCAGAATCATAGATAATGACCATATCTATCAGACTGCTGAATCTGGATCAGATCGGATCATTTTTATACCCAAAAGGAACAAATCAATTTGCACTGGCTACGCAGCGCCCGACGTCACGCTCAGACTGATTTTCTGTCTCTCTCGCACGCACTCTTTGTCGTGTCGTTTAATATTAGCGGCGTCTGCCGGAGGAGAGCCATACTGACTAAGTATCGGGTATAACTGTAGAGTTGCGGTGTCCGCAGCAACTCACAACGTTCCCCCTCGTTATACCCGATACTCAAAATGAGTATTGGGGTATATTAGATTTGTGGTAAAAGTGGATGTGTGTAACGTCCAGAAGGAATCGTTTCCGACCCCATAAAGTATATATATTCTTGATCAGCATCAATAGCCGAGTCGATTGAGCCCTGTCTGTCTGTCCGTCTGTCCGTCTGTCCGTCCGTCCGTCTGTCCGTCCCCTTCAGCGCCTAGTGCTCAAAGACTATAAGAGCTAGAGCAACGATGTTTTGGACCCAGACTTCTGTGATATGTCACTGCTACAAAAATATTTCAAAACTTCGCCCCGCCCACTTCCGCCCCCACAAAGAACGAAAATCTGTGGCATCCACAATTTTAAAGATATGAGAAAACCAAAAACGTAGAATTGTAGAGAATGACCATATCTTTAAGACTGCGGAATCTGAATTGGATCGTATAATTATTATAGCCAGCATCAAGAAAACAATTTCATTTTTTCTCGCCCTGTCTCTCTCTAACACACACGTAGCATAGGCGGCTTTGCTTAGAGTAAAACATTAGCGCCTAGATCTCAGAGACTACAAAAGCTAGAGCAACCAAATTTGGTATCCACACTCCTAATATATCGGACCGAGACGAGTTTGTTTCAAAATTTCGCCACACCCCCTTTCGGCCCCCGCAAAGGACGAAAATCTGGGGATATTCAAAAATCTCAGAGACTATTAAGGCTAGAGTAACCAAATTTGGTATCCGCACTCCTGTTAGATCTTACTATAAAACGTGTATCTCAAAACTTCGCCCCACCCCCTTCCGCCCACACAAAGGACGAAAATCTGTTGCATCCACAATATTGCAGATTCGAGAAAACTAAAAACGCAGAATCATAGATAATGACCATATCTATCAGACTGCTGAATCTGGATCAGATCGGATCATTTTTATACCCAAAAGGAACAAATCAATTTGCACTGGCTACGCAGCGCCCGACGTCACGCTCAGACTGATTTTCTGTCTCTCTCGCACGCACTCTTTGTCGTGTCGTTTAATATTAGCGGCGTCTGCCGGAGGAGAGCCATACTGACTAAGTATCGGGTATAACTGTAGAGTTGCGGTGTCCGCAGCAACTCACAACGTTCCCCCTCGTTATACCCGATACTCAAAATGAGTATTGGGGTATATTAGATTTGTGGTAAAAGTGGATGTGTGTAACGTCCAGAAGGAATCGTTTCCGACCCCATAAAGTATATATATTCTTGATCAGCATCAATAGCCGAGTCGATTGAGCCCTGTCTGTCTGTCCGTCTGTCCGTCTGTCCGTCCGTCCGTCTGTCCGTCCCCTTCAGCGCCTAGTGCTCAAAGACTATAAGAGCTAGAGCAACGATGTTTTGGACCCAGACTTCTGTGATATGTCACTGCTACAAAAATATTTCAAAACTTCGCCCCGCCCACTTCCGCCCCCACAAAGAACGAAAATCTGTGGCATCCACAATTTTAAAGATATGAGAAAACCAAAAACGTAGAATTGTAGAGAATGACCATATCTTTAAGACTGCGGAATCTGAATTGGATCGTATAATTATTATAGCCAGCATCAAGAAAACAATTTCATTTTTTCTCGCCCTGTCTCTCTCTAACACACACGTAGCATAGGCGGCTTTGCTTAGAGTAAAACATTAGCGCCTAGATCTCAGAGACTACAAAAGCTAGAGCAACCAAATTTGGTATCCACACTCCTAATATATCGGACCGAGACGAGTTTGTTTCAAAATTTCGCCACACCCCCTTTCGGCCCCCGCAAAGGACGAAAATCTGGGGATATTCAAAAATCTCAGAGACTATTAAGGCTAGAGTAACCAAATTTGGTATCCGCACTCCTGTTAGATCTTACTATAAAACGTGTATCTCAAAACTTCGCCCCACCCCCTTCCGCCCACACAAAGGACGAAAATCTGTTGCATCCACAATATTGCAGATTCGAGAAAACTAAAAGCGCAGAATCATAGATAATGACCATATCTATCAGACTGCTGAATCTGGATCAGATCGGATCATTTTTATACCCAAAAGGAACAAATCAATTTGCACTGGCTACGCAGCGCCCGACGTCACGCTCAGACTGATTTTCTGTCTCTCTCGCACGCACTCTTTGTCGTGTCGTTTAATATTAGCGGCGTCTGCCGGAGGAGAGCCATACTGACTAAGTATCGGGTATAACTGTAGAGTTGCGGTGTCCGCAGCAACTCACAACGTTCCCCCTCGTTATACCCGATACTCAAAATGAGTATTGGGGTATATTAGATTTGTGGTAAAAGTGGATGTGTGTAACGTCCAGAAGGAATCGTTTCCGACCCCATAAAGTATATATATTCTTGATCAGCATCAATAGCCGAGTCGATTGAGCCCTGTCTGTCTGTCCGTCTGTCCGTCTGTCCGTCCGTCCGTCTGTCCGTCCCCTTCAGCGCCTAGTGCTCAAAGACTATAAGAGCTAGAGCAACGATGTTTTGGACCCAGACTTCTGTGATATGTCACTGCTACAAAAATATTTCAAAACTTCGCCCCGCCCACTTCCGCCCCCACAAAGAACGAAAATCTGTGGCATCCACAATTTTAAAGATATGAGAAAACCAAAAACGTAGAATTGTAGAGAATGACCATATCTTTAAGACTGCGGAATCTGAATTGGATCGTATAATTATTATAGCCAGCATCAAGAAAACAATTTCATTTTTTCTCGCCCTGTCTCTCTCTAACACACACGTAGCATAGGCGGCTTTGCTTAGAGTAAAACATTAGCGCCTAGATCTCAGAGACTACAAAAGCTAGAGCAACCAAATTTGGTATCCACACTCCTAATATATCGGACCGAGACGAGTTTGTTTCAAAATTTCGCCACACCCCCTTTCGGCCCCCGCAAAGGACGAAAATCTGGGGATATTCAAAAATCTCAGAGACTATTAAGGCTAGAGTAACCAAATTTGGTATCCGCACTCCTGTTAGATCTTACTATAAAACGTGTATCTCAAAACTTCGCCCCACCCCCTTCCGCCCACACAAAGGACGAAAATCTGTTGCATCCACAATATTGCAGATTCGAGAAAACTAAAAGCGCAGAATCATAGATAATGACCATATCTATCAGACTGCTGAATCTGGATCAGATCGGATCATTTTTATACCCAAAAGGAACAAATCAATTTGCACTGGCTACGCAGCGCCCGACGTCACGCTCAGACTGATTTTCTGTCTCTCTCGCACGCACTCTTTGTCGTGTCGTTTAATATTAGCGGCGTCTGCCGGAGGAGAGCCATACTGACTAAGTATCGGGTATAACTGTAGAGTTGCGGTGTCCGCAGCAACTCACAACGTTCCCCCTCGTTATACCCGATACTCAAAATGAGTATTGGGGTATATTAGATTTGTGGTAAAAGTGGATGTGTGTAACGTCCAGAAGGAATCGTTTCCGACCCCATAAAGTATATATATTCTTGATCAGCATCAATAGCCGAGTCGATTGAGCCCTGTCTGTCTGTCCGTCTGTCCGTCTGTCCGTCCGTCCGTCTGTCCGTCCCCTTCAGCGCCTAGTGCTCAAAGACTATAAGAGCTAGAGCAACGATGTTTTGGACCCAGACTTCTGTGATATGTCACTGCTACAAAAATATTTCAAAACTTCGCCCCGCCCACTTCCGCCCCCACAAAGAACGAAAATCTGTGGCATCCACAATTTTAAAGATATGAGAAAACCAAAAACGTAGAATTGTAGAGAATGACCATATCTTTAAGACTGCGGAATCTGAATTGGATCGTATAATTATTATAGCCAGCATCAAGAAAACAATTTCATTTTTTCTCGCCCTGTCTCTCTCTAACACACACGTAGCATAGGCGGCTTTGCTTAGAGTAAAACATTAGCGCCTAGATCTCAGAGACTACAAAAGCTAGAGCAACCAAATTTGGTATCCACACTCCTAATATATCGGACCGAGACGAGTTTGTTTCAAAATTTCGCCACACCCCCTTTCGGCCCCCGCAAAGGACGAAAATCTGGGGATATTCAAAAATCTCAGAGACTATTAAGGCTAGAGTAACCAAATTTGGTATCCGCACTCCTGTTAGATCTTACTATAAAACGTGTATCTCAAAACTTCGCCCCACCCCCTTCCGCCCACACAAAGGACGAAAATCTGTTGCATCCACAATATTGCAGATTCGAGAAAACTAAAAACGCAGAATCATAGATAATGACCATATCTATCAGACTGCTGAATCTGGATCAGATCGGATCATTTTTATACCCAAAAGGAACAAATCAATTTGCACTGGCTACGCAGCGCCCGACGTCACGCTCAGACTGATTTTCTGTCTCTCTCGCACGCACTCTTTGTCGTGTCGTTTAATATTAGCGGCGTCTGCCGGAGGAGAGCCATACTGACTAAGTATCGGGTATAACTGTAGAGTTGCGGTGTCCGCAGCAACTCACAACGTTCCCCCTCGTTATACCCGATACTCAAAATGAGTATTGGGGTATATTAGATTTGTGGTAAAAGTGGATGTGTGTAACGTCCAGAAGGAATCGTTTCCGACCCCATAAAGTATATATATTCTTGATCAGCATCAATAGCCGAGTCGATTGAGCCCTGTCTGTCTGTCCGTCTGTCCGTCCGTCCGTCTGTCCGTCCCCTTCAGCGCCTAGTGCTCAAAGACTATAAGAGCTAGAGCAACGATGTTTTGGACCCAGACTTCTGTGATATGTCACTGCTACAAAAATATTTCAAAACTTCGCCCCGCCCACTTCCGCCCCCACAAAGAACGAAAATCTGTGGCATCCACAATTTTAAAGATATGAGAAAACCAAAAACGTAGAATTGTAGAGAATGACCATATCTTTAAGACTGCGGAATCTGAATTGGATCGTATAATTATTATAGCCAGCATCAAGAAAACAATTTCATTTTTTCTCGCCCTGTCTCTCTCTAACACACACGTAGCATAGGCGGCTTTGCTTAGAGTAAAACATTAGCGCCTAGATCTCAGAGACTACAAAAGCTAGAGCAACCAAATTTGGTATCCACACTCCTAATATATCGGACCGAGACGAGTTTGTTTCAAAATTTCGCCACACCCCCTTTCGGCCCCCGCAAAGGACGAAAATCTGGGGATATTCAAAAATCTCAGAGACTATTAAGGCTAGAGTAACCAAATTTGGTATCCGCACTCCTGTTAGATCTTACTATAAAACGTGTATCTCAAAACTTCGCCCCACCCCCTTCCGCCCACACAAAGGACGAAAATCTGTTGCATCCACAATATTGCAGATTCGAGAAAACTAAAAGCGCAGAATCATAGATAATGACCATATCTATCAGACTGCTGAATCTGGATCAGATCGGATCATTTTTATACCCAAAAGGAACAAATCAATTTGCACTGGCTACGCAGCGCCCGACGTCACGCTCAGACTGATTTTCTGTCTCTCTCGCACGCACTCTTTGTCGTGTCGTTTAATATTAGCGGCGTCTGCCGGAGGAGAGCCATACTGACTAAGTATCGGGTATAACTGTAGAGTTGCGGTGTCCGCAGCAACTCACAACGTTCCCCCTCGTTATACCCGATACTCAAAATGAGTATTGGGGTATATTAGATTTGTGGTAAAAGTGGATGTGTGTAACGTCCAGAAGGAATCGTTTCCGACCCCATAAAGTATATATATTCTTGATCAGCATCAATAGCCGAGTCGATTGAGCCCTGTCTGTCTGTCCGTCTGTCCGTCCGTCCGTCCGTCTGTCCGTCCCCTTCAGCGCCTAGTGCTCAAAGACTATAAGAGCTAGAGCAACGATGTTTTGGACCCAGACTTCTGTGATATGTCACTGCTACAAAAATATTTCAAAACTTCGCCCCGCCCACTTCCGCCCCCACAAAGAACGAAAATCTGTGGCATCCACAATTTTAAAGATATGAGAAAACCAAAAACGTAGAATTGTAGAGAATGACCATATCTTTAAGACTGCGGAATCTGAATTGGATCGTATAATTATTATAGCCAGCATCAAGAAAACAATTTCATTTTTTCTCGCCCTGTCTCTCTCTAACACACACGTAGCATAGGCGGCTTTGCTTAGAGTAAAACATTAGCGCCTAGATCTCAGAGACTACAAAAGCTAGAGCAACCAAATTTGGTATCCACACTCCTAATATATCGGACCGAGACGAGTTTGTTTCAAAATTTCGCCACACCCCCTTTCGGCCCCCGCAAAGGACGAAAATCTGGGGATATTCAAAAATCTCAGAGACTATTAAGGCTAGAGTAACCAAATTTGGTATCCGCACTCCTGTTAGATCTTACTATAAAACGTGTATCTCAAAACTTCGCCCCACCCCCTTCCGCCCACACAAAGGACGAAAATCTGTTGCATCCACAATATTGCAGATTCGAGAAAACTAAAAAGCGCAGAATCATAGATAATGACCATATCTATCAGACTGCTGAATCTGGATCAGATCGGATCATTTTTATACCCAAAAGGAACAAATCAATTTGCACTGGCTACGCAGCGCCCGACGTCACGCTCAGACTGATTTTCTGTCTCTCTCGCACGCACTCTTTGTCGTGTCGTTTAATATTAGCGGCGTCTGCCGGAGGAGAGCCATACTGACTAAGTATCGGGTATAACTGTAGAGTTGCGGTGTCCGCAGCAACTCACAACGTTCCCCCTCGTTATACCCGATACTCAAAATGAGTATTGGGGTATATTAGATTTGTGGTAAAAGTGGATGTGTGTAACGTCCAGAAGGAATCGTTTCCGACCCCATAAAGTATATATATTCTTGATCAGCATCAATAGCCGAGTCGATTGAGCCCTGTCTGTCTGTCCGTCTGTCCGTCCGTCCGTCTGTCCGTCCCCTTCAGCGCCTAGTGCTCAAAGACTATAAGAGCTAGAGCAACGATGTTTTGGACCCAGACTTCTGTGATATGTCACTGCTACAAAAATATTTCAAAACTTCGCCCCGCCCACTTCCGCCCCCACAAAGAACGAAAATCTGTGGCATCCACAATTTTAAAGATATGAGAAAACCAAAAACGTAGAATTGTAGAGAATGACCATATCTTTAAGACTGCGGAATCTGAATTGGATCGTATAATTATTATAGCCAGCATCAAGAAAACAATTTCATTTTTTCTCGCCCTGTCTCTCTCTAACACACACGTAGCATAGGCGGCTTTGCTTAGAGTAAAACATTAGCGCCTAGATCTCAGAGACTACAAAAGCTAGAGCAACCAAATTTGGTATCCACACTCCTAATATATCGGACCGAGACGAGTTTGTTTCAAAATTTCGCCACACCCCCTTTCGGCCCCCGCAAAGGACGAAAATCTGGGGATATTCAAAAATCTCAGAGACTATTAAGGCTAGAGTAACCAAATTTGGTATCCGCACTCCTGTTAGATCTTACTATAAAACGTGTATCTCAAAACTTCGCCCCACCCCCTTCCGCCCACACAAAGGACGAAAATCTGTTGCATCCACAATATTGCAGATTCGAGAAAACTAAAAACGCAGAATCATAGATAATGACCATATCTATCAGACTGCTGAATCTGGATCAGATCGGATCATTTTTATACCCAAAAGGAACAAATCAATTTGCACTGGCTACGCAGCGCCCGACGTCACGCTCAGACTGATTTTCTGTCTCTCTCGCACGCACTCTTTGTCGTGTCGTTTAATATTAGCGGCGTCTGCCGGAGGAGAGCCATACTGACTAAGTATCGGGTATAACTGTAGAGTTGCGGTGTCCGCAGCAACTCACAACGTTCCCCCTCGTTATACCCGATACTCAAAATGAGTATTGGGGTATATTAGATTTGTGGTAAAAGTGGATGTGTGTAACGTCCAGAAGGAATCGTTTCCGACCCCATAAAGTATATATATTCTTGATCAGCATCAATAGCCGAGTCGATTGAGCCCTGTCTGTCTGTCCGTCTGTCCGTCCGTCCGTCTGTCCGTCCCCTTCAGCGCCTAGTGCTCAAAGACTATAAGAGCTAGAGCAACGATGTTTTGGACCCAGACTTCTGTGATATGTCACTGCTACAAAAATATTTCAAAACTTCGCCCCGCCCACTTCCGCCCCCACAAAGAACGAAAATCTGTGGCATCCACAATTTTAAAGATATGAGAAAACCAAAAACGTAGAATTGTAGAGAATGACCATATCTTTAAGACTGCGGAATCTGAATTGGATCGTATAATTATTATAGCCAGCATCAAGAAAACAATTTCATTTTTTCTCGCCCTGTCTCTCTCTAACACACACGTAGCATAGGCGGCTTTGCTTAGAGTAAAACATTAGCGCCTAGATCTCAGAGACTACAAAAGCTAGAGCAACCAAATTTGGTATCCACACTCCTAATATATCGGACCGAGACGAGTTTGTTTCAAAATTTCGCCACACCCCCTTTCGGCCCCCGCAAAGGACGAAAATCTGGGGATATTCAAAAATCTCAGAGACTATTAAGGCTAGAGTAACCAAATTTGGTATCCGCACTCCTGTTAGATCTTACTATAAAACGTGTATCTCAAAACTTCGCCCCACCCCCTTCCGCCCACACAAAGGACGAAAATCTGTTGCATCCACAATATTGCAGATTCGAGAAAACTAAAAACGCAGAATCATAGATAATGACCATATCTATCAGACTGCTGAATCTGGATCAGATCGGATCATTTTTATACCCAAAAGGAACAAATCAATTTGCACTGGCTACGCAGCGCCCGACGTCACGCTCAGACTGATTTTCTGTCTCTCTCGCACGCACTCTTTGTCGTGTCGTTTAATATTAGCGGCGTCTGCCGGAGGAGAGCCATACTGACTAAGTATCGGGTATAACTGTAGAGTTGCGGTGTCCGCAGCAACTCACAACGTTCCCCCTCGTTATACCCGATACTCAAAATGAGTATTGGGGTATATTAGATTTGTGGTAAAAGTGGATGTGTGTAACGTCCAGAAGGAATCGTTTCCGACCCCATAAAGTATATATATTCTTGATCAGCATCAATAGCCGAGTCGATTGAGCCCTGTCTGTCTGTCCGTCTGTCCGTCCGTCCGTCTGTCCGTCCCCTTCAGCGCCTAGTGCTCAAAGACTATAAGAGCTAGAGCAACGATGTTTTGGACCCAGACTTCTGTGATATGTCACTGCTACAAAAATATTTCAAAACTTCGCCCCGCCCACTTCCGCCCCCACAAAGAACGAAAATCTGTGGCATCCACAATTTTAAAGATATGAGAAAACCAAAAACGTAGAATTGTAGAGAATGACCATATCTTTAAGACTGCGGAATCTGAATTGGATCGTATAATTATTATAGCCAGCATCAAGAAAACAATTTCATTTTTTCTCGCCCTGTCTCTCTCTAACACACACGTAGCATAGGCGGCTTTGCTTAGAGTAAAACATTAGCGCCTAGATCTCAGAGACTACAAAAGCTAGAGCAACCAAATTTGGTATCCACACTCCTAATATATCGGACCGAGACGAGTTTGTTTCAAAATTTCGCCACACCCCCTTTCGGCCCCCGCAAAGGACGAAAATCTGGGGATATTCAAAAATCTCAGAGACTATTAAGGCTAGAGTAACCAAATTTGGTATCCGCACTCCTGTTAGATCTTACTATAAAACGTGTATCTCAAAACTTCGCCCCACCCCCTTCCGCCCACACAAAGGACGAAAATCTGTTGCATCCACAATATTGCAGATTCGAGAAAACTAAAAACGCAGAATCATAGATAATGACCATATCTATCAGACTGCTGAATCTGGATCAGATCGGATCATTTTTATACCCAAAAGGAACAAATCAATTTGCACTGGCTACGCAGCGCCCGACGTCACGCTCAGACTGATTTTCTGTCTCTCTCGCACGCACTCTTTGTCGTGTCGTTTAATATTAGCGGCGTCTGCCGGAGGAGAGCCATACTGACTAAGTATCGGGTATAACTGTAGAGTTGCGGTGTCCGCAGCAACTCACAACGTTCCCCCTCGTTATACCCGATACTCAAAATGAGTATTGGGGTATATTAGATTTGTGGTAAAAGTGGATGTGTGTAACGTCCAGAAGGAATCGTTTCCGACCCCATAAAGTATATATATTCTTGATCAGCATCAATAGCCGAGTCGATTGAGCCCTGTCTGTCTGTCCGTCTGTCCGTCCGTCCGTCCGTCTGTCCGTCCCCTTCAGCGCCTAGTGCTCAAAGACTATAAGAGCTAGAGCAACGATGTTTTGGACCCAGACTTCTGTGATATGTCACTGCTACAAAAATATTTCAAAACTTCGCCCCGCCCACTTCCGCCCCCACAAAGAACGAAAATCTGTGGCATCCACAATTTTAAAGATATGAGAAAACCAAAAACGTAGAATTGTAGAGAATGACCATATCTTTAAGACTGCGGAATCTGAATTGGATCGTATAATTATTATAGCCAGCATCAAGAAAACAATTTCATTTTTTCTCGCCCTGTCTCTCTCTAACACACACGTAGCATAGGCGGCTTTGCTTAGAGTAAAACATTAGCGCCTAGATCTCAGAGACTACAAAAGCTAGAGCAACCAAATTTGGTATCCACACTCCTAATATATCGGACCGAGACGAGTTTGTTTCAAAATTTCGCCACACCCCCTTTCGGCCCCCGCAAAGGACGAAAATCTGGGGATATTCAAAAATCTCAGAGACTATTAAGGCTAGAGTAACCAAATTTGGTATCCCCACTCCTGTTAGATCTTACTATAAAACGTGTATCTCAAAACTTCGCCCCACCCCCTTCCGCCCACACAAAGGACGAAAATCTGTTGCATCCACAATATTGCAGATTCGAGAAAACTAAAAACGCAGAATCATAGATAATGACCATATCTATCAGACTGCTGAATCTGGATCAGATCGGATCATTTTTATACCCAAAAGGAACAAATCAATTTGCACTGGCTACGCAGCGCCCGACGTCACGCTCAGACTGATTTTCTGTCTCTCTCGCACGCACTCTTTGTCGTGTCGTTTAATATTAGCGGCGTCTGCCGGAGGAGAGCCATACTGACTTAGTATCGGGTATAACTGTAGAGTTGCGGTGTCCGCAGCAACTCACAACGTTCCCCCTCGTTATACCCGATACTCAAAATGAGTATTGGGGTATATTAGATTTGTGGTAAAAGTGGATGTGTGTAACGTCCAGAAGGAATCGTTTCCGACCCCATAAAGTATATATATTCTTGATCAGCATCAATAGCCGAGTCGATTGAGCCCTGTCTGTCTGTCCGTCTGTCCGTCCGTCCGTCTGTCCGTCCCCTTCAGCGCCTAGTGCTCAAAGACTATAAGAGCTAGAGCAACGATGTTTTGGACCCAGACTTCTGTGATATGTCACTGCTACAAAAATATTTCAAAACTTCGCCCCGCCCACTTCCGCCCCCACAAAGAACGAAAATCTGTGGCATCCACAATTTTAAAGATATGAGAAAACCAAAAACGTAGAATTGTAGAGAATGACCATATCTTTAAGACTGCGGAATCTGAATTGGATCGTATTATTATTATAGCCAGCATCAAGAAAACAATTTCATTTTTTCTCGCCCTGTCTCTCTCTAACACACACGTAGCATAGGCGGCTTTGCTTAGAGTAAAACATTAGCGCCTAGATCTCAGAGACTACAAAAGCTAGAGCAACCAAATTTGGTATCCACACTCCTAATATATCGGACCGAGACGAGTTTGTTTCAAAATTTCGCCACACCCCCTTTCGGCCCCCGCAAAGGACGAAAATCTGGGGATATTCAAAAATCTCAGAGACTATTAAGGCTAGAGTAACCAAATTTGGTATCCGCACTCCTGTTAGATCTTACTATAAAACGTGTATCTCAAAACTTCGCCCCACCCCCTTCCGCCCACACAAAGGACGAAAATCTGTTGCATCCACAATATTGCAGATTCGAGAAAACTAAAAACGCAGAATCATAGATAATGACCATATCTATCAGACTGCTGAATCTGGATCAGATCGGATCATTTTTATACCCAAAAGGAACAAATCAATTTGCACTGGCTACGCAGCGCCCGACGTCACGCTCAGACTGATTTTCTGTCTCTCTCGCACGCACTCTTTGTCGTGTCGTTTAATATTAGCGGCGTCTGCCGGAGGAGAGCCATACTGACTAAGTATCGGGTATAACTGTAGAGTTGCGGTGTCCGCAGCAACTCACAACGTTCCCCCTCGTTATACCCGATACTCAAAATGAGTATTGGGGTATATTAGATTTGTGGTAAAAGTGGATGTGTGTAACGTCCAGAAGGAATCGTTTCCGACCCCATAAAGTATATATATTCTTGATCAGCATCAATAGCCGAGTCGATTGAGCCCTGTCTGTCTGTCCGTCTGTCCGTCCGTCCGTCTGTCCGTCCCCTTCAGCGCCTAGTGCTCAAAGACTATAAGAGCTAGAGCAACGATGTTTTGGACCCAGACTTCTGTGATATGTCACTGCTACAAAAATATTTCAAAACTTCGCCCCGCCCACTTCCGCCCCCACAAAGAACGAAAATCTGTGGCATCCACAATTTTAAAGATATGAGAAAACCAAAAACGTAGAATTGTAGAGAATGACCATATCTTTAAGACTGCGGAATCTGAATTGGATCGTATTATTATTATAGCCAGCATCAAGAAAACAATTTCATTTTTTCTCGCCCTGTCTCTCTCTAACACACACGTAGCATAGGCGGCTTTGCTTAGAGTAAAACATTAGCGCCTAGATCTCAGAGACTACAAAAGCTAGAGCAACCAAATTTGGTATCCACACTCCTAATATATCGGACCGAGACGAGTTTGTTTCAAAATTTCGCCACACCCCCTTCCGCCCCCGCAAAGGACGAAAATCTGGGGATATTCAAAAATCTCAGAGACTATTAAGGCTAGAGTAACCAAATTTGGTATCCGCACTCCTGTTAGATCTTACTATAAAACGTGTATCTCAAAACTTCGCCCCACCCCCTTCCGCCCACACAAAGGACGAAAATCTGTTGCATCCACAATATTGCAGATTCGAGAAAACTAAAAACGCAGAATCATAGATAATGACCATATCTATCAGACTGCTGAATCTGGATCAGATCGGATCATTTTTATACCCAAAAGGAACAAATCAATTTGCACTGGCTACGCAGCGCCCGACGTCACGCTCAGACTGATTTTCTGTCTCTCTCGCACGCACTCTTTGTCGTGTCGTTTAATATTAGCGGCGTCTGCCGGAGGAGAGCCATACTGACTAAGTATCGGGTATAACTGTAGAGTTGCGGTGTCCGCAGCAACTCACAACGTTCCCCCTCGTTATACCCGATACTCAAAATGAGTATTGGGGTATATTAGATTTGTGGTAAAAGTGGATGTGTGTAACGTCCAGAAGGAATCGTTTCCGACCCCATAAAGTATATATATTCTTGATCAGCATCAATAGCCGAGTCGATTGAGCCCTGTCTGTCTGTCCGTCTGTCCGTCCGTCCGTCTGTCCGTCCCCTTCAGCGCCTAGTGCTCAAAGACTATAAGAGCTAGAGCAACGATGTTTTGGACCCAGACTTCTGTGATATGTCACTGCTACAAAAATATTTCAAAACTTCGCCCCGCCCACTTCCGCCCCCACAAAGAACGAAAATCTGTGGCATCCACAATTTTAAAGATATGAGAAAACCAAAAACGTAGAATTGTAGAGAATGACCATATCTTTAAGACTGCGGAATCTGAATTGGATCGTATAATTATTATAGCCAGCATCAAGAAAACAATTTCATTTTTTCTCGCCCTGTCTCTCTCTAACACACACGTAGCATAGGCGGCTTTGCTTAGAGTAAAACATTAGCGCCTAGATCTCAGAGACTACAAAAGCTAGAGCAACCAAATTTGGTATCCACACTCCTAATATATCGGACCGAGACGAGTTTGTTTCAAAATTTCGCCACACCCCCTTTCGGCCCCCGCAAAGGACGAAAATCTGGGGATATTCAAAAATCTCAGAGACTATTAAGGCTAGAGTAACCAAATTTGGTATCCGCACTCCTGTTAGATCTTACTATAAAACGTGTATCTCAAAACTTCGCCCCACCCCCTTCCGCCCACACAAAGGACGAAAATCTGTTGCATCCACAATATTGCAGATTCGAGAAAACTAAAAACGCAGAATCATAGATAATGACCATATCTATCAGACTGCTGAATCTGGATCAGATCGGATCATTTTTATACCCAAAAGGAACAAATCAATTTGCACTGGCTACGCAGCGCCCGACGTCACGCTCAGACTGATTTTCTGTCTCTCTCGCACGCACTCTTTGTCGTGTCGTTTAATATTAGCGGCGTCTGCCGGAGGAGAGCCATACTGACTAAGTATCGGGTATAACTGTAGAGTTGCGGTGTCCGCAGCAACTCACAACGTTCCCCCTCGTTATACCCGATACTCAAAATGAGTATTGGGGTATATTAGATTTGTGGTAAAAGTGGATGTGTGTAACGTCCAGAAGGAATCGTTTCCGACCCCATAAAGTATATATATTCTTGATCAGCATCAATAGCCGAGTCGATTGAGCCCTGTCTGTCTGTCCGTCTGTCCGTCTGTCCGTCCGTCCGTCTGTCCGTCCCCTTCAGCGCCTAGTGCTCAAAGACTATAAGAGCTAGAGCAACGATGTTTTGGACCCAGACTTCTGTGATATGTCACTGCTACAAAAATATTTCAAAACTTCGCCCCGCCCACTTCCGCCCCCACAAAGAACGAAAATCTGTGGCATCCACAATTTTAAAGATATGAGAAAACCAAAAACGTAGAATTGTAGAGAATGACCATATCTTTAAGACTGCGGAATCTGAATTGGATCGTATAATTATTATAGCCAGCATCAAGAAAACAATTTCATTTTTTCTCGCCCTGTCTCTCTCTAACACACACGTAGCATAGGCGGCTTTGCTTAGAGTAAAACATTAGCGCCTAGATCTCAGAGACTACAAAAGCTAGAGCAACCAAATTTGGTATCCACACTCCTAATATATCGGACCGAGACGAGTTTGTTTCAAAATTTCGCCACACCCCCTTTCGGCCCCCGCAAAGGACGAAAATCTGGGGATATTCAAAAATCTCAGAGACTATTAAGGCTAGAGTAACCAAATTTGGTATCCGCACTCCTGTTAGATCTTACTATAAAACGTGTATCTCAAAACTTCGCCCCACCCCCTTCCGCCCACACAAAGGACGAAAATCTGTTGCATCCACAATATTGCAGATTCGAGAAAACTAAAAACGCAGAATCATAGATAATGACCATATCTATCAGACTGCTGAATCTGGATCAGATCGGATCATTTTTATACCCAAAAGGAACAAATCAATTTGCACTGGCTACGCAGCGCCCGACGTCACGCTCAGACTGATTTTCTGTCTCTCTCGCACGCACTCTTTGTCGTGTCGTTTAATATTAGCGGCGTCTGCCGGAGGAGAGCCATACTGACTAAGTATCGGGTATAACTGTAGAGTTGCGGTGTCCGCAGCAACTCACAACGTTCCCCCTCGTTATACCCGATACTCAAAATGAGTATTGGGGTATATTAGATTTGTGGTAAAAGTGGATGTGTGTAACGTCCAGAAGGAATCGTTTCCGACCCCATAAAGTATATATATTCTTGATCAGCATCAATAGCCGAGTCGATTGAGCCCTGTCTGTCTGTCCGTCTGTCCGTCCGTCCGTCTGTCCGTCCCCTTCAGCGCCTAGTGCTCAAAGACTATAAGAGCTAGAGCAACGATGTTTTGGACCCAGACTTCTGTGATATGTCACTGCTACAAAAATATTTCAAAACTTCGCCCCGCCCACTTCCGCCCCCACAAAGAACGAAAATCTGTGGCATCCACAATTTTAAAGATATGAGAAAACCAAAAACGTAGAATTGTAGAGAATGACCATATCTTTAAGACTGCGGAATCTGAATTGGATCGTATAATTATTATAGCCAGCATCAAGAAAACAATTTCATTTTTTCTCGCCCTGTCTCTCTCTAACACACACGTAGCATAGGCGGCTTTGCTTAGAGTAAAACATTAGCGCCTAGATCTCAGAGACTACAAAAGCTAGAGCAACCAAATTTGGTATCCACACTCCTAATATATCGGACCGAGACGAGTTTGTTTCAAAATTTCGCCACACCCCCTTTCGGCCCCCGCAAAGGACGAAAATCTGGGGATATTCAAAAATCTCAGAGACTATTAAGGCTAGAGTAACCAAATTTGGTATCCGCACTCCTGTTAGATCTTACTATAAAACGTGTATCTCAAAACTTCGCCCCACCCCCTTCCGCCCACACAAAGGACGAAAATCTGTTGCATCCACAATATTGCAGATTCGAGAAAACTAAAAACGCAGAATCATAGATAATGACCATATCTATCAGACTGCTGAATCTGGATCAGATCGGATCATTTTTATACCCAAAAGGAACAAATCAATTTGCACTGGCTACGCAGCGCCCGACGTCACGCTCAGACTGATTTTCTGTCTCTCTCGCACGCACTCTTTGTCGTGTCGTTTAATATTAGCGGCGTCTGCCGGAGGAGAGCCATACTGACTAAGTATCGGGTATAACTGTAGAGTTGCGGTGTCCGCAGCAACTCACAACGTTCCCCCTCGTTATACCCGATACTCAAAATGAGTATTGGGGTATATTAGATTTGTGGTAAAAGTGGATGTGTGTAACGTCCAGAAGGAATCGTTTCCGACCCCATAAAGTATATATATTCTTGATCAGCATCAATAGCCGAGTCGATTGAGCCCTGTCTGTCTGTCCGTCTGTCCGTCTGTCCGTCCGTCCGTCTGTCCGTCCCCTTCAGCGCCTAGTGCTCAAAGACTATAAGAGCTAGAGCAACGATGTTTTGGACCCAGACTTCTGTGATATGTCACTGCTACAAAAATATTTCAAAACTTCGCCCCGCCCACTTCCGCCCCCACAAAGAACGAAAATCTGTGGCATCCACAATTTTAAAGATATGAGAAAACCAAAAACGTTAGAATTGTAGAGAATGACCATATCTTTAAGACTGCGGAATCTGAATTGGATCGTATAATTATTATAGCCAGCATCAAGAAAACAATTTCATTTTTTCTCGCCCTGTCTCTCTCTAACACACACGTAGCATAGGCGGCTTTGCTTAGAGTAAAACATTAGCGCCTAGATCTCAGAGACTACAAAAGCTAGAGCAACCAAATTTGGTATCCACACTCCTAATATATCGGACCGAGACGAGTTTGTTTCAAAATTTCGCCACACCCCCTTTCGGCCCCCGCAAAGGACGAAAATCTGGGGATATTCAAAAATCTCAGAGACTATTAAGGCTAGAGTAACCAAATTTGGTATCCGCACTCCTGTTAGATCTTACTATAAAACGTGTATCTCAAAACTTCGCCCCACCCCCTTCCGCCCACACAAAGGACGAAAATCTGTTGCATCCACAATATTGCAGATTCGAGAAAACTAAAAGCGCAGAATCATAGATAATGACCATATCTATCAGACTGCTGAATCTGGATCAGATCGGATCATTTTTATACCCAAAAGGAACAAATCAATTTGCACTGGCTACGCAGCGCCCGACGTCACGCTCAGACTGATTTTCTGTCTCTCTCGCACGCACTCTTTGTCGTGTCGTTTAATATTAGCGGCGTCTGCCGGAGGAGAGCCATACTGACTAAGTATCGGGTATAACTGTAGAGTTGCGGTGTCCGCAGCAACTCACAACGTTCCCCCTCGTTATACCCGATACTCAAAATGAGTATTGGGGTATATTAGATTTGTGGTAAAAGTGGATGTGTGTAACGTCCAGAAGGAATCGTTTCCGACCCCATAAAGTATATATATTCTTGATCAGCATCAATAGCCGAGTCGATTGAGCCCTGTCTGTCTGTCCGTCGTCCGTCTGTCCGTCCGTCCGTCTGTCCGTCCCCTTCAGCGCCTAGTGCTCAAAGACTATAAGAGCTAGAGCAACGATGTTTTGGACCCAGACTTCTGTGATATGTCACTGCTACAAAAATATTTCAAAACTTCGCCCCGCCCACTTCCGCCCCCACAAAGAACGAAAATCTGTGGCATCCACAATTTTAAAGATATGAGAAAACCAAAAACGTTTGAATTGTAGAGAATGACCATATCTTTAAGACTGCGGAATCTGAATTGGATCGTATAATTATTATAGCCAGCATCAAGAAAACAATTTCATTTTTTCTCGCCCTGTCTCTCTCTAACACACACGTAGCATAGGCGGCTTTGCTTAGAGTAAAACATTAGCGCCTAGATCTCAGAGACTACAAAAGCTAGAGCAACCAAATTTGGTATCCACACTCCTAATATATCGGACCGAGACGAGTTTGTTTCAAAATTTCGCCACACCCCCTTTCGGCCCCCGCAAAGGACGAAAATCTGGGGATATTCAAAAATCTCAGAGACTATTAAGGCTAGAGTAACCAAATTTGGTATCCGCACTCCTGTTAGATCTTACTATAAAACGTGTATCTCAAAACTTCGCCCCACCCCCTTCCGCCCACACAAAGGACGAAAATCTGTTGCATCCACAATATTGCAGATTCGAGAAAACTAAAAAGCGCAGAATCATAGATAATGACCATATCTATCAGACTGCTGAATCTGGATCAGATCGGATCATTTTTATACCCAAAAGGAACAAATCAATTTGCACTGGCTACGCAGCGCCCGACGTCACGCTCAGACTGATTTTCTGTCTCTCTCGCACGCACTCTTTGTCGTGTCGTTTAATATTAGCGGCGTCTGCCGGAGGAGAGCCATACTGACTAAGTATCGGGTATAACTGTAGAGTTGCGGTGTCCGCAGCAACTCACAACGTTCCCCCTCGTTATACCCGATACTCAAAATGAGTATTGGGGTATATTAGATTTGTGGTAAAAGTGGATGTGTGTAACGTCCAGAAGGAATCGTTTCCGACCCCATAAAGTATATATATTCTTGATCAGCATCAATAGCCGAGTCGATTGAGCCCTGTCTGTCTGTCCGTCTGTCCGTCCGTCCGTCTGTCCGTCCCCTTCAGCGCCTAGTGCTCAAAGACTATAAGAGCTAGAGCAACGATGTTTTGGACCCAGACTTCTGTGATATGTCACTGCTACAAAAATATTTCAAAACTTCGCCCCGCCCACTTCCGCCCCCACAAAGAACGAAAATCTGTGGCATCCACAATTTTAAAGATATGAGAAAACCAAAAACGTAGAATTGTAGAGAATGACCATATCTTTAAGACTGCGGAATCTGAATTGGATCGTATTATTATTATAGCCAGCATCAAGAAAACAATTTCATTTTTTCTCGCCCTGTCTCTCTCTAACACACACGTAGCATAGGCGGCTTTGCTTAGAGTAAAACATTAGCGCCTAGATCTCAGAGACTACAAAAGCTAGAGCAACCAAATTTGGTATCCACACTCCTAATATATCGGACCGAGACGAGTTTGTTTCAAAATTTCGCCACACCCCCTTTCGGCCCCCGCAAAGGACGAAAATCTGGGGATATTCAAAAATCTCAGAGACTATTAAGGCTAGAGTAACCAAATTTGGTATCCGCACTCCTGTTAGATCTTACTATAAAACGTGTATCTCAAAACTTCGCCCCACCCCCTTCCGCCCACACAAAGGACGAAAATCTGTTGCATCCACAATATTGCAGATTCGAGAAAACTAAAAGCGCAGAATCATAGATAATGACCATATCTATCAGACTGCTGAATCTGGATCAGATCGGATCATTTTTATACCCAAAAGGAACAAATCAATTTGCACTGGCTACGCAGCGCCCGACGTCACGCTCAGACTGATTTTCTGTCTCTCTCGCACGCACTCTTTGTCGTGTCGTTTAATATTAGCGGCGTCTGCCGGAGGAGAGCCATACTGACTAAGTATCGGGTATAACTGTAGAGTTGCGGTGTCCGCAGCAACTCACAACGTTCCCCCTCGTTATACCCGATACTCAAAATGAGTATTGGGGTATATTAGATTTGTGGTAAAAGTGGATGTGTGTAACGTCCAGAAGGAATCGTTTCCGACCCCATAAAGTATATATATTCTTGATCAGCATCAATAGCCGAGTCGATTGAGCCCTGTCTGTCTGTCCGTCTGTCCGTCTGTCCGTCCGTCCGTCTGTCCACACCCCCTTTCGGCCCCCGCAAAGGACGAAAATCTGGGGATATTCAAAAATCTCAGAGACTATTAAGGCTAGAGTAACCAAATTTGGTATCCGCACTCCTGTTAGATCTTACTATAAAACGAGTATCTCAAAACTTCGCCCCACCCCTTTCCGCCCACACAAAGGACGAAAATCTGTTGCATCCACAATATTGCACATTCGAGAAAACTAAAAACGCAGAATCATAGATAATGACCATATCTATCAGACTGCTGAATCTGGATCAGATCGGATCATTTTTATACCCAAAAGGAACAAATCAATTTGCACTGGCTACGCAGCGCCCGACGTCACGCTCAGACTGATTTTCTGTCTCTCTCGCACGCACTCTTTGTCGTGTCGTTTAATATTAGCGGCGTCTGCCGGAGGAGAGCCATACTGACTAAGTATCGGGTATAACTGTAGAGTTGCGGTGTCCGCAGCAACTCACAACGTTCCCCCTCGTTATACCCGATACTCAAATTGAGTATTGGGGTATATTAGATTTGTGGTAAAAGTGGATGTGTGTAACGTCCAGAAGGAATCGTTTCCGACCCCATAAAGTATATATATTCTTGATCAGCATCAATAGCCGAGTCGATTGAGCCCTGTCTGTCTGTCCGTCTGTCCGTCTGTCCGTCCGTCCGTCTGTCCGTCCCCTTCAGCGCCTAGTGCTCAAAGACTATAAGAGCTAGAGCAA
>NW_022881624.1:0-28179 GCF_003369915.1 Drosophila miranda
AAACGATTTCTTCTGGACGTTACACACATCCACTTTTACCACAAATCTAATATACCCCAATACTCATTTTGAGTATCGGGTATAATGAAGGTCAAATATGCCACTCAAGTGTTTAGACATAGTGTGGCCGCTGCTCTTCGAACAATGATTAGTTCTGGAGGCTTCTTAAAGTGCAAAGAAAATGCAGAAGCGACGGCTACATTTATTGAAAAAATTAATAGATTATTCGACTGTCTAAATAGTCTTGTCCTCTACGATAAAAACCCATTTAGGAGTGCACTGCAAGACAAAACTCTTGTCAATGAGACCCTGTCGGATATGCGAAAATATTTTGACGAATTTAAATATCCACAGGAAGTCTACTGCATAAAGGGTATGATTTGAACAATCAACTACATACTTTCATTGGCCCAAAATGTTTGGAGTGAAAGTGCTGAAGTTTTTTATATTGCTACATCCAAATTAAACCAAGACCCATTAGAAAATGTATTTTATTTAATCAGATCTCGCGGTGTTACCAACAATAATCCAACTATGTATGAATTTAATGTAATTATTAGTAAAATGCTTTCTATGAAAATTCTAAATTCCACTTACAGTATCTGGGAACTGTTCGCCCGATGAAGATACGATGTTAATTAACATTTTAAAAGATAATGTGTCAAGTTGAGTCGGCATCAGAGTCTAAAACTTTTTGATGACGATATCTTGATTTCCACTAACGAGTTTAGAACTTTCGATAGAAGCAACAGATTTAAGTATCCAAGCCGCATTTAATGAGAATGCATTAAGATATTATGCCGGGTATTTATTGCATAAGCTGCTGAAAAAAAGTATGACTGCAAATAAATGCTCTGAACTTTTAAAATCGTCCGATGAGGTCCGATGTTCTTCCGAGTATTTAATACTCAATAAAAATTTTGGCTATGTCAGCAGTAGTTTAAAACTTAAAGCTACTTCAGAAGATTTTTTTAGATTAGTTTAAATTTATTTTGATATATTTAATCGGCATTTCGAGACAAAGTTCTCACAGATTCAATTTAAAAACGAGGGGGAACGTTGTGAGTTGCTGCGGACACCGCAACTCTACAGTTATACCCGATACTAAGTCAGTATGGCTCTCCTCCGGCAGATGCCGCTAATATTAAACGACACGACAAAGAGTGCGTGCGAGAGAGACAGAAAATCAGTCTGAGCGTGACGTCGGGCGCTGCGTGGCCACTGCAAATTGATTTGTTCCTATTGGCTATAAAAATGGTCTGATCTGATCCAGATTCAGCAATCTCATATATATGATCATTATCTATGATTCTGCGTTTTTAGTTTTCTCGTATCCTCAATATTGTGGATGCAACAGATTTTCGTCCTTTGTGGGGGCGAAAGGGGGTGGGGCGAAATTTTTGAGATAAACCGTTTTATAGTGAGATCTAACAGGAGTGCGGATACCAAATTTGGTTACACTAGCCTTAATAGTCTCTGAGATTTGTGAATATCCCCAGATTTTCGTCCCTTGCGGGGATGGAAGGGGGTGTGGCGAAATTTTGAAACAAACTCGTCTCGGTCCGATATATTAGGAGTGTGGATACCAAATTTGGTTGCTCTAGCTTTTATAGTCTCTGAGATCTAGGCGCTAATGTTTTACTCTAAGCAAAGCCGGCTATGCTACGTGTGTGTTAGAGAGAGACAGGGCGAGAAAAAATTAAATTGTTTTCTTGATTCTGGCTATAATAATTATACGATCTGGTTCAGATTTTGCACCCTACAAGATATAGTCATCTTCTACGATTCTGCGTTTTTAGTTTTCTCGTATCGTCGAAATTGTGGATGCCACAGATTTTCGCCCTTTGTGGGGGCGGAAGTGGGCGGGGCAAAGTTTTGAAATATTCTTGTAGCAGTGACATATCACAGAAGTCTGGATCCAAAAACATCGTTGCTCTCGCTCTTTATAGTCTTTGAGCACTAGGCGCTGAAGGGACGGACAGACGGACGGACGGACAGACGGACAGACAGACATGGCTCAATCGACTCGGCTATTGATGCTGATTCAAGATTATATATACTTTATGGGGTCGGAAACGATTCCTTCTGGACGTTACACACATCCACTTTTACCACAAATCTAATATTACCCAATACTCATTTTGAGTATCGGGTATAAAAATAGATAAATATGCAGACTGGTTTAAATTTTCCGATCCTTGCTTTGTACACCGAAATCATCTGCTCAATCAGTTTGTATTGATTTTGATTAGAAAAAATTGTAAAATGGTTAACAGATAGGATAATAGGGAATCAAAATGCAAAATCATACGAGAAGAAGCTCAATATTTTTGCGGCAGTAGGATTTTTTGTTTCATTTTGTAAAATTTATGCATGGATGTGACTTAATTACTTAAAAGTCTTGAAATTAAGTCATATCAAGTCGACTCAAAGAACGGTTTAATTTTTTTACCCCATTTAATATATAATGGCCTCCTCGTGGTGTTGCCTGGGTACCGATCTTCAATCGGGAGCCAATTTGAGCGGCGACTTTAAGTACATAGTATGTATGTATTTACGTATATATATGTAGTTACATATACATATGAGCATGCTTAAGGTATATCCTCTATTTATAGAAGGAAATATATATATTTATGCATATTTATTTTAGTATACATATGTATATATATTTTTTCTTATATTGTATATTTAGATACATCATTTGTTTTTGTTATAATAAACAAAAATGTCGAGAACCGACGGCGTGTACATAATTTTTATACCCGATACTCAAACTGAGTATTGGGGTATATTAGATTTGTGGTAAAAGTGGATGTGTGTAACATCCAGAAGGAATCGTTTCCGACCCCATAAAGTATATATATTCTTGATCAGCATCAATAGCCGAGTCGATTGAGCCATGTCTGTCTGTCGTCTGTCCGTCCGTCCGTCCGTCCGTCTGTCCGTCTGTCCGTCCCCTTCAGCGCCTAGTGCTCAAAGACTATAAGAGCTAGAGCAACGATGTTTTGGATCCAGACTTCTGTGATATGTCACTGCTACAAAAATATTTCAGAACTTCGCCCCGCCCACTTCCGCCCCCACAAAGGACGAAAATCTGTGGCATCCACATTTTGAAATATACGATAAAACCAAAAACGCAGAATCGTAGAGGATGACTATATGTTCTAGAGTGTAAAATCTCAACCAGATCGTATAGTTATTATAGCCAGAATCAAGAAAACAATTTCATTCTTTCTCGCTCTGTCTCTCTCTAACACACAGGTTTCATGGTCGGCTTTGCCAATTGCAAAATATGAGTTCAAGGATCTCAGAACCTATTAGAGCCAGAGCAACCAAATTTGGTATCCACACTCCTGTGATATCGGACCTTGACCGTTGCGTGTCCAAATTTCGTCACACCCCTTCCGCCCCCGCAAAGGACGAAAATCTGGGGCATCCACAAATCTCAGAGACTATTAAGGCTAGAGTAACCAAATTTGGTATCCGCACTTCTGTTAGATCTCACTATAAAACGTATATCTCAGAATTTCGCCCCACACTTTTCCGCCCCCACAAAGGACGAAAATCTGTTGCATCCACAATATTGCACATTCGAGAAAACTAAAAACGCAGAATCATAGATAATGACCATATCTATCAGATTGCTGAATCTTGATCAGATCGAATCTATTTTATAGCCAAAAGCAACAAATCAATTTGCAGTGGCTACGCAGCGACTGGCGACACGCTCAGACTGATTTTCTGTCTCTCTCGCACGCACTAATTGTCGTGTCGTTTAATATTAGCGGCGTCTGCCGGAGGAGAGCCACACTGACTAAGTATCGGGTATAAATGTAGAGTTGCGGTCTCCGCAGCAACTCACAACGTTCCCCCTCGTTATAATTTATAATCAACCTGTTTAAAATAAGGAAATAAATGTGCAATTATATTATTGTAATATTTTATATTTTGTGGTATAAATCAAACAAATAACAGCTTTTATTTTATTTCCCGCGCCCTAGTGTACCATACCCCCACCCCCTGCCCGTTCTTCATTTTTTTTTGTGGCGGTAGGTCAGTCCATCAAAAGACCCAAAACAAGAACCAAACTCAAATTTCAGTTCTAGCGGCGGGCAATACTAAGCACACACACGCAAAGTACGTGAGAATGCATGTGCACCCATACACTAAAACATGCTGGTGGCAAAACAGAACCAGACCTGAGAGAGTTCAAAAAATCTGAAATACAATCACATATTTTTTGTCGAAACATATTGCGTGTGTACTAACACATGCAAAGATGTTCTCTCTGCGCTCTCTCTCTCATGATGACGTCACTCTGGTGTACGGAACGCGCTAGCCAGTGTGTGACGCTTTCGTTGTATGAACTGGCACATCTATATACTGTATGGTTAGTGGCATGAGCCAGAACCGCCGCTATCGCGTTAATGTAGTACACGTAGATTTCGGCGGCGACAAGTGGAATGGCGGCAACAAACAAGGCCGCTCAGTGTCCAAGGGCTATGAAGAGCCCGGTATGTGAGAACCGTAGAGTATTTGGCAGAATTACAATTCCTGTTCACAGATCTTTACGGCGAAGATGATGACGAGGAGGACCCGGACGCCGCCAAGATAGAAGATAATGTTTCTGGCGGCTATAAACTTTCTGTTCAGGCCAGCAGCAGATACATAAGTGCCGCGCACTGTGCCAACTTCGTGCGCTCCGGTCCCAACTCGCTCTCGCGCGCTCGGAGGGGCGCTCGGGAGATTTTACGACCCACGCTCCACCCGGCGCTCAAGCCATCATGGAGCATAGATCGTAAGGCCTAGTTTAGGGACGTTTCAACCCCCGATTCAAACGCACGATCTACCGCTCGACCCCCGAAATAAATACTACACATTTACCACAAAGCAACACGGCATTTTCTTTTCTTGCGACGGCTACAGGAGGTTTCACTTCATCATCCATATCGTCGTTGGAGTTTTGAGCTTCGTCCGCCCCCCTACAAACATTGGTCCTTCGAGCCGGATCTTCGCCTAAACAAAAGGAGAAGTCCACACCAGCAAGCACCGGCGGACAATTCCCAACCTCCAAGATAAGTACGGATTCCCCATCTGCCAATCTCCAGTGGTTCCTCACCTGGTCCCATTCGGCTGGACATATATACATATATGTATATACGTGCCGCGTCTTTCCTTTCACCGTTCTATCGACGGTGCCATATTCTTGGCAATTCCGGGCGCTCTCCGCTTCTTCGAGTGCTCGTATATACCCACATCTACATACCCAATACAACGGTCGTGCTTATAGTTCCGTTGTCTGTGCAATCAGTTGTGCCACAGTGAAATAAAAAGAATTCACCTGCAGCGGGACCAATTTTATCCGCCTCCGATCCAGCGCTTACATTCATACACATATGTACATATGTATGCATATCTGTCGGTAACTCATCTGCCTTCCTCTCCCAGCTACCAGCTGAGTTTCGCGGCTGACAAACGTACATATGTATGTATGTACATATGCACATACATATTCTGCACAGTTTTTTGGTTTTATAATTACACACATATATAAACCAACACGGGTCACTACGTCGCCCCTTTCTTAACTAATTATATTGTCCATAACCTAATACACGATTTCATACGCCCGGCACATATTTATTTACATATACATACATAAGTACGCATTCCTTTTAAAGTAGAATATTCTTGCATATCTATATACATACATACACACATCTTGTATTTAAAACGGTTACCGTTTTGTACCCGTTGTTCAATTGCGTTAACTCAAGGCACCGTACCTAGCACTTACATCCATACACACACACACATGCAAGCAACAGCAGCGGTGCATTCTTTTCGTCTTTCCTTTCGCTTTCGCTTCTCCACCGTTTTGCTTGCTTTGTTGTTGGTGGAAGAATATTTTTCGGTGCCGCGCTTGACCGTAACGGAGCGTCAAGTTACGCGCTACCCTGCATTTCGAGGGCATATTGTTTTAGACGGCCGTTTGCAACCGACTCTATATATTGATACCTCGTGCCTCAATATTATTGTTCATCCTCAATTTTCATCCTAATCTCCGTATCTCCTAATCTCCTAATCTCCAGGGTTGTGGCAATTCGCCCACACTTCCTCATCCGAGTTGGAGTTTGTTCTCCTTTCTTCGTGTGATTTCCGAATATGCCAACAGGGCGTGAAGAGAACAAAAAACTTTTGTACGTGACCTCTCCAAGTGTCAGAAGACCTCGCAGCTCATCCGCCCCAGAAACACCCACCTCGGTGACTCGCAAAGTTAAGTCATCCAGTACTCCCAGGCCCACCACAAGCTCTGCGGGTGCGAAGACCAGATCGGTCCTATTCCCGTCGCCGGTCACGCTTAAGGTGCCAGCGCGTACGCAAAGCAGTCCAAGCACCGTGGCACTCCAATCGCCCGTGATTCCACTTCCCCAGTCGTACCGAGTCCAAGTATTTCCGACGCGCCACCCAGCGTTCAAAATTATTTCGCCTCCGGCCAAAGAGCTATCCTTCTGGGAACAGCAATCATTAATATTTGCCACCTGGGACAAATTTCCGCGCCCGCGCTCTAATCGACCCGGGATCCGAGGCAACGTTTATCACGGAACGTCTTTTTAACATAATCAAGTTGCCGTTCCGACTCATCCAGGCACAAGTCTCGGGCCTCAATCGGACAGTATCCGCTCAATCCACGAAGATCTGTAATTTTGCCATCCATTCCACGACGAGGCCGGACTTGACTTAAACGCCACGGCCTATGTTCTGCCGGAACTGTCGGGTCACCTGCCATCCTATCCGATTCCGCAAACTTCGTTGCGAGACCTGCCGGGCCTTGCATGGGCAGACCCGAGCGGATATCCTTCCGTCCATCCTGTTAAGCGGCTCACAGACCAACATCTGTGGCTCTCTCCTCGGGCAGGAAACCATTTTCGGGTGGGTACTTTCCGGCCCAGTGCCCAATACTGTACAAAGCAGTATTTCATCCTTCTCTACGCAAGTTTCGAACGGGCTAGAGGCTCCCTTAGACCAGCTTCTTACCAAGTTTTGGGAGGTGGAGACACTACCGGTGAAAATCGTAGGCGAGTCGGATGCCTACTGCGAAAGCAATTTCCTCCGAACCACTTCGAGAACGTCGAACGGAAAGTACGTTGTCGCGTCTCGGATCGTCTCGGATCCGATCTGGGCATTCAAGGTCGATTGCCCTGACTCAGTTTCTGCGGAACGAAAATCGTTTAAAAAGAGACTCTACGTTACAAGCGCAATACGACTCCGTGATCACATGACAGAAGTTCCTCCGATTCATGGGTCTTCAACCTACTACCTGCCGCACCACGCTGTCTTCAAGCCTGATAGCACCACCACGAAAGTCCGCGTTTGTATTTAACGCATCTAGCCCGTCGACTAACGGTATCAGCTTGAATGATCTTCTGCACCCCGGCCCTGTTCTCCAGTCAATTGTGCTCCCTTTCTCGCCATCCGGGTGTTGCAACGGCTTGCAGACGATGTCCAGTCCCGATTCCCGAGAGCCAGTCACATCATTCGGTCCTGTATGTATGTCGACGACGTCCAAGCGGGTGTAGACTCTCCCACTGAGGCTCAACTAGCTATCCGCGAGTTACAGGCCGCCCAGAGTTCTGCCGGGTTTCCACTGAGAAAATGGACGTCCAACCACAAGGATATCCTGACTACCATTCCGAATGACCATCTCCTTCACACCGACTTCCTTGAAATTGAGGCAGAAAGCACAGCCAAGACTCTCGGAATTCGCTGGAAGGCGACAACAGACGACAACAGCACCGCCAAGGTGCTTTCCCGTGACTTCCTAGAAGCATTCAAGGGCTCGATAACTGATGCGTAGAGCCATCACCGGGTTTCGTGGCGTTTTATCCCACCAGGAGCTCCACACATGGGAGGTCTGTGGGAAGCCAGGGTGAAGAGTTTCAAAACTCTCTTCTTCAAAGCCACGTCCACTCGGAAGTACACTTTCGAAGAGCTTTCCACGCTTCTCGCAAAGATCGAAGCATGCCTTAATTTCAGGCCGCTCTCGCCGATGTCCGAAGATCCAACTGAGTTGCTGGCCCTTACTCCCGGGCACTTCCTTACCGGGGGACCCTTGATGTCTACGGCCGAACCCGAAATAAAGGGTGACCTTAAATCAATAATCAATCGATGGCAGCATTTAAAGGCCCTCACCCAACAGTTTTGCCAGCGGTGGAAAGAGGAATACCTCAAAGAGTTCCACAAGCGCACTAAGTGGCAGACGCCGACGCCAAACCTCCAGGTTGGGGATATGGTTGTCGTCACAGAAGACAACCTGCCCTCCAATGAATACCGGCTCGGGAGAGTCCAGTCCGTGTATCCCGGCCCTGACGATAGAGTCCGTGTGGTAGATATCCTTACTGCCCGCGGTTTCCTTAAAAGGCCTGTTGTAAAGGTCGTTCTCCTCCCAGTAGAACGCCCTAGTTCCGTCCAACAATAACGCGAATGTACCTTCCAAAGCTCCAAGTTTCATTACTAATACTTCTTCGACCACTTTCCTTCCTCCTAGCTCATCGTATCCAGACATGGCCCCACGCTCACGCGCCATCCGCACCGGGGAGAGCCGGCGTCCACGGGGTAGAAGCACCTACCGTTGCCGAGTCTGCTCAGGAATACACCCGCTACAGACCTGCCACGTGTTTCTGCGCCTGAGCCCTGAGAAGAGGCTCACCAGCACTCCGGAAAGGTGTAGCAGTGACATATCACAGAAGTCTGGATCCAAAACAACGTTGCTCTAGCTCTTATAGTCTTTGAGCACTAGGCGCTGAAGGGGACGGACAGACGGACAGACGGACGGACGGACAGACAGACAGGGCTCAATCGACTCGGCTATTGATGCTGATCAAGAATATATATACTTTATGGGGTCGGAAACGATTTCTTCTGGACGTTACACACATCCACTTTTACACAAATCTAATATACCCCAATACTCATTTTGAGTATCGGGTATAATGAAGGTCAAATATGCCACTCAAGTGTTTAGACATAGTGTGGCCGCTGCTCTTCGAACAATGATTAGTTCTGGAGGCTTCTTAAAGTGCAAAGAAAATGCAGAAGCGACGGCTACATTTATTGAAAAATTTAATAGATTATTCGACTGTCTAAATAGTCTTGTCCTCTACGATAAAAACCCATTTAGGAGTGCACTGCAAGACAAAACTCTTGTCAATGAGACCCTGTCGGATATGCGAAAATATTTTGACGAATTTAAATATCCACAGGAAGTCTACTGCATAAAGGGTATGATTTGAACAATCAACTACATACTTTCATTGGCCCAAAATGTTTGGAGTGAAAGTGCTGAAGTTTTTTATATTGCTACATCCAAATTAAACCAAGACCCATTAGAAAATGTATTTTATTTAATCAGATCTCGCGGTGTTACCAACAATAATCCAACTATGTATGAATTTAATGTAATTATTAGTAAAATGCTTTCTATGAAAATTCTAAATTCCACTACAGTATCTGGGAACTGTTCGCCCGATGAAGATACGATGTTAATTAACATTATAAAAGATAATGTGTCAAGTGAGTCGGCATCAGAGTCTAAAACTTTTGATGACGATATCTTGATTTCCACTAACGAGTTAGAACTTTCGATAGAAGCAACAGATTTAAGTATCCAAGCCGCATTTAATGAGAATGCATTAAGATATTATGCCGGGTATTTATTGCATAAGCTGCTGAAAAAGTATGACTGCAATAAATGCTCTGAACTCTTAAAATCGTCCGATGAGGTCCGATGTTCTTCCGAGTATTTAATACTCAATAAAAATTTTGGCTATGTCAGCAGTAGTTTGAAACTTAAAGCTACTTCTGAAGATTTTTTTTGATTAGTTTAAATTTATTTTGATATATTTAATCGGCATTTCGAGACAAAGTCTCACAGATTAAATTTAAAAAGAAGCATAGTCCAAAAATGTATAATTTTAACGTCAAAAATAGATAAATATGCAGACTGGTTTAAATTTTCCGATCCGTGCTTTGTACACCGAAATCATCTGCTCAATCAGTTTGTATTGATTTTGATTAGAAAAAATTGTAAATGGTTAACAGATAGGATAATAGGAAATCAAAATGCAAAATCATACGAGAAGAAGCTCAATATTTTGCGGCAGTAGGATTTTTTGTTTCATTTTGTAAAATTTATGCATGGATGTGACTTAATTACTTAAAAGTCTTGAAATTAAGTCATATCAAGTCGACTCAAAGGACAGTTTAATTTTTTACCCCATTTAATATATAATGGCCTCCTCGTGGCGTTCCCTGGGTACCGATCTTCAATCGGGAGCCAATTTGAGCGGCGACTTTAAGTACATAGTATGTATGTATTTACGTATATATATGTAGTTACATATACATATGAGCATGCTTAAGGTATATCCTCTATTTATAGAAGGAAATATATATATTTATGCATATTTATTTTAGTATACATATGTATATATATTTTTTCTTATATTGTATATTTAGATACATCATTGTTTTAGTTATAATAAACAAAAAAGTCGAGAACCGACGGCGTTTACATAATTTTTATAATTTATAATCAACCTGTTTAAAATAAGGAAATAAATGTGCAATTATATTATTGTAATATTTTATATTTTGTGGTATAAATCAAACAAATAACAGCTTTTATTTTATTTCCCGCGCCCTAGTGTACCATACCCCCACCCCCTGCCGGTTCATCATTTTTTTTTGTGGCGGTAGGTCAGTCCATCAAAAGACCCAAAACAAGAACCAAACTCAAATTTCAGTTCTAGCGGCCAGCAATACTAAACACACACACGCAAAGTACGTGAGAATGCATGTGCACCCATACACTAAAACATGCTGGTGGCAAAGCAGAACCAGACCTGAGAGAGTTCAAAAAATCTGAAATACAATCACATATTTTTGTCGAAACATATTGCGTGTGTACTAACACATGCAAAGATGTTCTCTCTGCGCTCTCTCTCTCATGATGACGTCACTCTGGTGTACGGAACGCGCTAGCCAGTGTGTGACGCTTTCGTTGTATGAACTGGCACATCTATATACTGTATGGTTAGTGGCATGAGCCAGAACCGCCGCTATCGCGTTAATGTAGTACACGTAGATTTCGGCGGCGACAAGTGGAATGGCGGCAACAAACAAGGCCGCTCAGTGTCCAAGGGCTATGAAGAGCCCGGTATGTGAGAACCGTAGAGTATTTGGCAGAATTACAATTCCTGTTCACAGATCTTTACGGCGAAGATGATGACGAGGAGGACCCGGACGCCGCCAAGATAGAAGATAATGTTTCTGGCGGCTATAAACTTTCTGTTCAGGCCAGCAGCAGATGAGTGCCGCGCACTGTGCCAACTTCGTGCGCTCCCGGTCCCAACTCGCTCTCGCGCGCTCGGAGGGGCGCTCGGAGATTTTACGACCACGCTCCACCCGGCGCTCAAGCCATCATGGAGCATAGATCGTAAGGCCTAGTTTAGGGACGTTTCAACCCCCGTTTCAAACGCACGATCTACCGCTCGACCCCCGAAATAAATACTACACATTACCACAAAGCAACACGGCATTTTCTTTTCTTGCGACGGCTACAGGAGGTTTCACTTCATCATCCATATCGTCGTTGGAGTTTTGAGCTTCGTCCGCCCCCCTACAAACATTGGTCCTTCGAGCCGGATCTTCGCCTAAACAAAAGGAGAAGTCCACACCAGCAAGCACCGGCGGACAATTCCCAACCTCCAAGATAAGTACGGATTCCCCATCTGCCAATCTCCAGTGGTTCCTCACCTGGTCCCATTCGGCTGGACATATATACATATATGTATATACGTGCCGCGTCTTTCCTTTCACCGTTCTATCGACGGCGCCATATTCTTGGCAATTCCGGGCGCTCTCCGCTTCTTCGAGTGCTCGTATATACCCACATCTACATACCCAATACAACGGTCGTGCTTATAGTTCCGTTGTCTGTGCAATCAGTTGTGCCACAGTGAAATAAAAAGAATTCACCTGCAGCGGACCAATTTTATCCGCCTCCGATCCAGCGCTTACATTCATACACATATGTACATATGTATGCATATCTGTCGGTAACTCATCTGCCTTCCTCTCCCAGCTACCAGCTGAGTTTCGCGGCTGACAACGTACATATGTATGTATGTACATATGCACATACATATTCTGCACAGTTTTTGGTTTTATAATTACACACATATATAAACCAACACGGGTCACTACGTCGCCCCTTTCTTAACTAAATTTATTCCCATAACCTAATACACGATTTCATACGCCCGGCACATATTTATTTACATATACATACATAAGTACGCATTCCTTTTAAAGTAGAATATTCTTGCATATCTATATACATACATACACACATCTTGTATTTAAAACGGTTACCGTTTTGTACCCGTTGTTCAATTGCGTTAACTCAAGGCACCGTACCTAGCACTTACATCCATACACACACACACATACAAGCAACAGCAGCGGTGCATTCTTTTCGTCTTTCTTTCGCTTTCGCTTCTCCACCGTTTTGCTTGCTTTGTTGTTGGTGGAAGAATATTTTCGGTGCCGCGCTTGACCGTAACGGAGCGTCAAGTTACGCGCTACCCTGCATTTCGAGGGCATATTGTTTTAGACGGCCGTTTGCAACCGACTCTATATATTGATACCTCGTGCCTCAATATTATTGTTTCATCCTCAATTTTCATCCTAATCTCCGTTATACAACCAGGGTTGTGGCAATTCGCCCCACACTTCCTCATCCGAGTTGGAGTTTGTTCTCCTTTCTTCGTGTGATTTCCGAATATGCCAACAGGGCGTGAAGAGAACAAAAAACTTTTGTACGTGACCTCTCCAAGTGTCAGAAGACCTCGCAGCTCGTCCGCCCCAGAAACACCCACCTCGGTGACTCGCAAAGTTAAGTCATCCAGTACTCCGGGCCCACCACAAGCTCCGCGGGTGCGAAGACCAGATCGGTCCTATTCCCGTCGCCGGTCACGCTTAAGGTGCCAGCGCGTACGCAAAGCAGTCCAAGCCATTCTCGACCCTCCCACACAATGGCTCATTCCGCCGCCACTACAGCAATGGCTAAATTTGAAGCAGCCTCACGCAAACTTATGCATTTCGGAGAGCGAATAAACCTTCCGAATCCCCGCACTCCATCTGCCTCTCTTGCCACGGTACGCCGTGACCAAATCCGAAGCATGTGGGCGGAGGTTGAGGCAGAGAAAAAAAATTGTTTCGCGGTTGTGGCTGAAGACGGTGCGCAGGCTGAAGCGGACCTTCAATCGAAGTTCGATGACTGTTTTACAGTGTACGAATTGTGCTTTGCTGATCTCACTGATCAGCTCCAACAACCAGCAGTCCGTCCCGCCGCACAGCCAGATTTCCACGGCGGCTGCAGACTCCCCCATGCGACATCGAAGTTTTCGCTGGGGATTACGTACGCTGGCCTACGTTCGAGTCCTGTTAACTGCGATCTACATACAGAATCCCAGGCTGTCTCCCGTGGAGAAGCTGTACCACCTCACCACTAAGACCAGTGGTGATCCGAAGGCCATAGTGGAAAAGTCCCCACTCACAAATGACGGCTTCGAGGCTGCCTGAATGCCCTTCGGACCGGTACGAAAATAACAGGCTCCTGGTGACTAACCAAATAAATATCCTCCTTTCATTGGCTTCCGTTGGTACCGAGTCCAGTCGTGCGCTAAAGGAGCTTCTCAGCACCATCCAAGGGTTTTAACCGCACTGGCCCACTCAAAGGTCTCCACCGAAAACTGGGACAGCTTGCTGGTGACTATTTGTGCCTCCAAATTACCGAAGTTGACCCGGGCTTTGTGGAAGATTCCGTCATCACAAAGAAAGAGATGCCTTCGTGGAAGGAGATGGAATCCTTCCTCAGCCAGAGATACCTGACGCTCGAAGCCATCGAGAGCAACCCGTCCGCTTCACACAGTCCGAAAGGTGATCCGAATCCGCCACCTTCCCGAAGCAACCCGTTCCGTTCCCAAGGGAGTCCTGTTCCTCGGAGGGTTCACTCCTTCGAGACAACCGTAAATCCGAACCGGAGAACGTGTGATCTTGCGGAAAGAGAGTCACCCAATCCGGCTATGCCCGCACTTTCTCCAAATGAACGCTGATGCTCGTTCCAGCTGCATCAAACAAAAGCAGCTTTGTCTCAACTGTTTCGCAAGAGGCCATCAGATCCGGGATGCCAAAGTGCCCATAACTGCAGTACTTGTGGGGACCGACACCACACGCTGCTGCACCGTGGCACTCCAATCGCCCGTGATTCCACTTCCCCAGTCGTACCGAGTCCAAGTATTTCCGACGCGCCACCAGCGTTCAAAATTATTTCGCCTCCGGCCAAAGAGCTATCCTTCTGGGAACAGCAATCATTAATATTTGCCACCTGGGACAAATTTCCGCGCCCGCGCTCTAATCGACCCGGGATCCGAGGCAACGTTTATCACGGAACGTCTTTTTAACATAATCAAGTTGCCGTTCCGACTCATCCAGGCACAAGTCTCGGGCCTCAATCGGACAGTATCCGCTCAATCCACGAAGATCTGTAATTTTGCCATCCATTCCACGACGAGCGGACTTGACTTAAACGCCACGGCCTATGTTCTGCCGGAACTGTCGGGTCACCTGCCATCCTATCCGATTCCGCAAACTTCGTTGCGAGACCTGCCGGGCCTTGCATGGGCAGACCCGAGCGGATATCCTTCCGTCCATCCTGTTAAGCGGCTCACAGACCAACATCGTGGCTCTCTCCTCGGGCAGGAAACCATTTTCGGGTGGTACTTTCGCCCAGTGCCCAATACTGTAACAAAGCAGTATTTCATCCTTCTCTACGCAAGTTTCGAACGGGCTAGAGGCTCCCTTAGACCAGCTTCTTACCAAGTTTTGGGAGGTGGAGACACTACCGGTGAAAATCGTAGGCGAGTCGATGCCTACTGCGAAAGCAATTTCCTCCGAACCACTTCGAGAACGTCGAACGGAAAGTACGTTGTCGCGTCTCGGATCGTCTCGGATCCGATCTGGGGCATTCAAGGTCGATTGCCCTGACTCAGTTTCTGCGGAACGAAAATCGTTTAAAAAGAGACTCTACGTTACAAGCGCAATACGACTCCGTGATCACATGACAGAAGTTCCTCCGATTCATGGGTCCTCAACCTACTACCTGCCGCACCACGCTGTCTTCAAGCCTGATAGCACCACCACGAAAGTCCGCGTTGTATTTAACGCATCTAGCCCGTCGACTAACGGTATCAGCTTGAATGATCTTCTGCACCCCGGCCCTGTTCTCCAGTCCGACTTTACCCTTCAGATCCTGAAGTGGCGCTACTACCGGTACGTCTTCAATGCTGACATCACCAAGATGTATCGGCAGATTTGGGTAGATCCGAAGCACACCCCCTTCCAGCGAATATTGTTTCGCAACAAGGAGGGCGAGATACGCGACTATGAGTTGCAAACTGTTACCTTTGGAGTCAATTGTGCTCCCTTTCTCGCCATCCGGGTGTTGCAACGGCTTGCAGACGATGTCCAGTCCCGATTCCGAGAGCCAGTCACATCATTCGGTCCTGTATGTATGTCGACGACGTCCAAGCGGGTGCAGACTCTCCCACTGAGGCTCAACTAGCTATCCGCGAGTTACAGGCCGCCAGAGTTCTGCCGGGTTTCCACTGAGAAAATGACGTCCAACCACAAGGATATCCTGACTACCATTCCGAATGACCATCTCCTTCACACCGACTTCCTTGAAATTGAGGCAGAAAGCACACCAAGACTCTCGGAATTCGCTGGAAGGCGACAACAGACGATTCCTTCTTCGTTCCGCCAGAACTGGCATCCTATACCAAGCGAGCGGTGCTTTCCCAGATAGCAAGGTTGTTCGACCCTACGGGCTGGTTGGCTCCTTTCATTGTCCGGTCAAAGATCTTCATGCAAGAGATCTGGTTGCAAGAAGTGGATGGACGAAGATCTTCCGACCGAGATGCGTCAGCGCTGGCAGAGTTTTCTGCAGAGCTACTCCGCTCTCGACCAGATCCGCATTCCAAGGTGGATTGGCTCCGAACCAAGGGTCGAGCATCACGGATTTTACGATGCGTCCGAAAAGGCGTACGGTGCGGCGATCTACGTACGCATCGAGACTGACCACCTGGTCAAGGTGCAGTTGCTCACCGCGAAAACACGAGTCCACCCGTTAAGACTGTATCGCTCCCCCGGTTAGAGCTATGCGGCGCCGTGCTACTGTCCGAAATGGCGACGGCTATCCTGCCAAATATTCCAAGCGCACCTACAACCTGTTACTTCTGACAGATTCCGCTATGGTCCTGTCCTGGCTGAAAAAGCCTGCTTGCCACTGGACTACCTTCGTGGCCAACCGAGTGACCTGAATTTCCCAAGCCACCGAGGTCGAGAATTGGGGTCACGTTCCGTCCGCACAAATCCCGCGACCTCGCCAGCAGGGGCGTATCCTTACAGGAGCTCGTCGAGAACCAACTCTGGTGCACGGACCAGCGTGGTTGCAAGGGCCGCGGCATCAATGGCCAGCCAAGGCGGGGACGATCCCGTGATAACCCTCGAGCAACGTGCTATGAAGGTTCATTTTGCACCGAGCCCATCCGAAGACTTCCTCGATCGGTTCTCCAATCTGGAGAGAGCCCTGCGAGTCCGTGCTTATGTCCTTCGCTTCACAAAACGCTGCCGGAAGCTGGTCACCGGACAAGAGGACCACCTTGCAAGCGAAGACATTACCGAAGCTGAGCGCACTCTTATCCTAGAGACTCAGCGCAGGAATACTCCAAGAGTATCACTGCTAAGCGAGAAGCGGCCAGTGCCAAGGTCAAGTTCTATCCCGAATTTGAACCCGTTCCTAGAGCAACATATCGCAACTTCTACCTTTCTGAAGTACGACGAACGGCATCCCATTATTCTGCCGCACCGCTGCCGGCTATCCCGCCTTCTCGCGCAATTCACCCACCGGATAACTCTTCATGGCGGGAACCAACTAATGGTGCGACTTATCCATCCAAGTTCTGGATTCCCAAGGTTCATAAACTCATGAAGGGGGTGGTAAACTCCTGCAAGGTATGCGTCATCCACAGACAGAAGTTGCAAGCCCAAATGATGGTGATCTTCCTACGGAACGAACGTCCTTTTCCAGACCGTTCACGCACTCCGAATTGACTACGCGGGTCCCTTCGAAATACGGAATTACACAGCAGAGCGTGATAGCCAAGGGGTATGTGTGTGTGTTCGTGTGTTTTTCCACGAAGCGATCCATTTGGAGCCCACGTCGATCTCATGACCGAGAAATTTCTTGCAGCCTTCGCTCGTTTCGTCGCACGACGAGGGTGTCCGCAGCGCATTCACTCCGACAATGCAAAACTTTCGTTGTGCCGCCAAGGTGCTTTCCCGTGACTTCCTAGAAGCATTCAAGGGCTCGATAACTGATGCGTAGAGCCATCACCGGGTTTCGTGGCGTTTTATCCCACCAGGAGCTCCACACATGGGAGTCTGTGGGAAGCCGGGGTGAAGAGTTTTAAAACTCTCTTCTTCAAAAGCCACGTCCACTCGGAAGTACACTTTCGAAGAGCTTTTCCACGCTTCTCGCAAAGATCGAAGCATGCCTTAATTTCAGGCCACTCTCGCCGATGTCCGAAGATCCAACTGAGTTGCTGGCCCTTACTCCCGGGCACTTCCTTACCGGGGACCCTTGATGTCTACGGCCGAACCCGAAATAAAGGGTGACCTTAAATCAATAATCAATCGATGGCAGCATTTAAAGGCCCTCACCCAACAGTTTTGCCAGCGGTGGAAAGAGGAATACCTCAAAGAGTTCCACAAGCGCACTAAGTGGCAGACGCCGACGCCAAACCTCCAGGTTGGGGATATGGTTGTCGTCACAGAAGACAACCTGCCCTCCAATGAATACCGGCTCGGAGAGTCCAGTCCGTGTATCCCGGCCCTGACGATAGAGTCCATGTGGTAGATATCCTTACTGCCCGCGGTGTCCTTAAAAGGCCTGTTGTAAAGGTCGTTCTCCTCCCAGTAGAACGCCCTAGTTCCGTCCAACAATAACGCGAATGTACCTTCCAAAGCTCCAAGTTTCATTACTAATACTTCTTCGACCACTTTCCTTCCTCCTAGCTCATCGTATCCAGACATGGCCCCACGCTCACGCGCCATCCGCACCGGGGAGAGCCGGCGTCCACGGGTTAGAAGCACCTACCGTGCGAGTCTGCTCAGGAATACACCGCTACAGACCTGCCACGTGTTTCTGCGCCTGAGCCCTGAGAAGAGGCTCACCAGCACTCCGGAAAGGTGTAGCAGTGACATATCACAGAAGTCTGGATCCAAAACAACGTTGCTCTAGCTCTTATAGTCGTCGAGCACTACGCGCTGAAGGGACGGACAGACGGACGGACGGACAGACAGACAGGGCTCAATCGACTCGGCTATTGATGCTGATCAAGAATATATATACTTTATGGGGTCGAAACGATTCCTTCTGGACGTTACACACATCCACTTTTACCACAAATCTAATATACCCCAATACTCATTTTGAGTATCGGGTATAATGAAGGTCAAATATGCCACTCAAGTGTTAGCCATAGTGTGGCCGCTGCTCTTCGAACAATGATTAGTTCTGGAGGCTTCTTAAAGTGCAAAGAAAATGCAGAAGCGACGGCTAAATTTATTGAAAAAATTAATAGATTATTCGACTGTCTAAATAGTCTTGTCCTCTACGATAAAACCCATTTAGGAGTGCACTGCAAGACAAAACTCTTGTCATGATGCGACAAGATGCGCATATCCTGTCGGATATGCGAAAATATTTTGACGAATTTAAATATCCACAGGAAGTCTACTGCATAAAGGGTATGATTTGAACAAATAACTACATACTTCATTGCCAAAATGTTTGGAGTGAAAGTGCTGAAGTTTTTTATATTGCTACATCCAAATTAAACCAAGACCATTAGAAAATGTATTTTATTTAATCAGATCTCGCGGTGTTACCAACAATAATCCAACTATGTATGAATTCAATGTAATTATTTAGTAAATGCTTTCTATGAAAATTCTAAATTCCACTACAGTATCTGGGAACTGTTCGCCCGATGAAGATACGATGTTAATTAACATTATAAAAGATAATGTGTCAAGTGAGTCGGCATCAGAGTCTTAAAACTTTTGATGACGATATCTTGATTTCCACTAACGAAGATGCAGAGTTAGAACTTTCGATAGAAGCAACAGATTTAAGTATCCAAGCCGCATTTAATGAGAATGCATTAGATATTATGCGGGTATTTATTGCATAAGCTGCTGAAAAAGTATGACTGCAATAAATGCTCTGAACTTTTAAAATCGTCCGATGAGGTTCGATGTTCTTCCGAGTATTTAATACTCAATAAAAATGTTTGCTATGTCAGCAGTATTTGAAACTTAAAGCTACTTCTGAAGATTTTTTTAGATTAGTTTAAATTTATTTTGATATATTTAATCGGCATTTCGAGACAAAGTCTCACAGATTCAATTTAAAAAGAAGCATAGTCAAAAATGTATAATTTTAACGTCAAAATAGATAAATATGCAGACTGGTTTAAATTTTCCGATCCGTGCTTTGTACACCGCAATCATCTGCTCAATCAGTTTGTATTGATTTTGATTAGAAAAAATTGTAAATGGTTAACAGATAGGATAATAGGGAATCAAAATGCAAAATCATACGAGAAGAAGCTCAATATTTTGCGGCAGTAAGATTTTTTGTTTCATTTTGTAAAATTAACTTAATTACTTAAAGTCTTGAAATTAAGTCATATCAAGTCGACTCAAAGGACAGTTTAATTTTTTACCCCATTTATATATAATGCCTCCTCGTGGTGTTCCCTGGGTACCGATCTTCAATCGGGAGCAAATTTGAGCGGCGACTTTAAGTACATAGTATGTATGTATTACGTATATATATGTAGTACATATACATATGAGCCATGCTTAAGGTATATCCTCTATTTATAGAAGGAAATATAATATTTATGCATATTACTTTTAGTATACATATGTAATATATTTTTCTTATATTGTATATTTAGATACATCATTTGTTTAGTTATAATAAACAAAAAAGTCGAGAACGACGGCGTTTACATAATTTTTATAATTATAATCAACCTGTTTAAAATAAATAAATAAATGTGCAATTATATTATTGTAATATTTTTATATTTTGTGGTATAAATCAAACAAATAACAGCTTTTATTTTATTTCCGCGCCCTAGTGTACCATACCCCAGCCCTGCCCGTTCTTCATTTTTTTTGTGGCGGAGTAGGTCAGTCCATCAAAAGACCCAAAACAAGAACCAAACCAAATTTCAGTTCTAGCGGCAGCATACTAAACACACACACGCAAGTCGTGAGAATGCATGTGCACCCATACACTAAAACATGCTGGTGGCAAAGCAGACCAGACCTGAGGAGTTCAAAAAATCTGAAATACAATCACATATTTTTGTCGAAACTATTGCGTGTGTACTAACACATGCAAAGATGTTCTCTCTGCGCTCTCTCTCTCATGATGACGTCACTCTGGTGTACGGAACGCGCTAGCCAGTGTTGTGACGCTTTCGTTGTATGAACTGGCACATCTATATACTGTATGGTTAGTGGCATGAGCCAGAACCGCCGCTATCGCGTTAATGTAGTACACGTAGATTTCGGCGGCGACAAGTGGAATGGCGGCAACAAACAAGGCCGCTCCAGTGTCCAGGGCTATGAAGAGCCCGGTATGTGAGAACCGTAGAGTATTTGCAGAATTACAATTCCTGTTCACAGATCTTTACGGCGAAGATGATGACGAGGAGGACCCGGACGCCGCAAGATAGAAGATAATGTTTCTGGCGGCTATAAACTTTCTGTTCAGCGCCAGCAGCAGATGAGTCCGGTCCCAACTCGCTCTCGCGCGCTCGGAGGGGCGCTCGGGAGATTTTACGACCCACGCTCCACCGGCGCTCAAGCCATCATGGAGCATAGATTCGTAAGCCTAGTTTAGGGACGTTTCAACCCCCGTTTCAAACGCACGATCTACGCTGCGACCCCCGAAATAAATACTACACATTTACCACAAAGCAACACGGCATTTTCTTTTCTTGCGACGGCTACGGAGGTTTCACTTCATCATCCATATCGTCGTTGAGTTTTGAGCTTCGTCCGCCCCCTACAAACATTGGTCTTCGAGCCGGATCTTCGCTAACAAAAGGAGAAGTCCACACCAGCAGAGCACCGGCGGACAATTCCCAACCTCCAAGATAAGTACGGATTCCCATCTGCCAATCTCAGTGGTTCCTCACCTGGTCCCATTCGGCTGGACATATATAATATATGTATAGTACTGGCCGCGTCTTTCCTTTCACCGTTCTATCGACGGCGCTATTCTTGGCAATTCCGGGCGCTCTCCGCTTCTTCGAGTGCTCGTATATACCCACATCTACATACCCAATACAACGGTCGTGCTTATAGTTCCGTTTGTCTGTGCAATCAGTTGTGCCACAGTGAAATAAAAAGAATTCACCTGCAGCGGGACCAATTTTATCCGCCTCGATCCAGCGCTTACATTCATACACATATGTACATATGTATGCATATCTGTCGGTAACTCATCTGCTTCCTCTCCCAGCTACCAGCTGAGTTTCGCGGCTGACAACGTACATATGTATGTATGTACATATGCACATACATATTCTGCACAGTTTTTTGGTTTTATAATTACACAATATATAAACCAACACGGGTCACTACGTCGCCCCTTTCTTAACTAATTATATTGTCCATAACCTATACACGATTTCATACGCCCGGCACATATTTATTTACATATAATACATAAGTACGCATTCCTTTTAAAGTAGAATATTCTTGCATATCTATATACATACATACACACATCTTGTATTTTTAAACCGGTTACCGTTTTGTACCCGTTGTTCAATTGCGTTAACTCAAGGCACCGTACTAGCACTTACATCCATACACACACACACATACAAGCAACAGCAGCGGTGCATTCTTTTCGTCTTTCCTTTCGCTTTCGCTTCTCCACGTTTTGCTTGCTTTGTTTGTTGGTGGAAGAATATTTTTCGGTGCGCGCTTGACCGTAACGGGAGCGTCAAGTTACGCGCTACCCTGCATTTCGAGGGCATATTGTTTTAGACGGCCGTTTGCAACCGACTCTATATATTGATACCTCGTGCCTCAATATTATTGTTCATCTCAATTTTCATCCTAATCTCCGTATACAACAGGTTTGGCAATTCGCCCCACACTTCCTCATCCGAGTTGGAGTTTGTTCTCCTTTCTTCGTGTGATTTCCGAATATGCCAACAGGGCGTGAAGAGAACAAAAAACTTTTGTACGTGACCTCTCCAAGTGTCAGAAGACCTCGCAGCTCGTCCGCCCAGAAACACCCACCTCGGTGACTCGCAAAGTTAAGTCATCCAGTACTCCCGGGCCCCACCACAAGCTCCGCGGGTGCGAAGACCAGATCGGTCCTATTCCCGTCGCCGGTCACGCTTAAGGTGCCAGCGCGTACGCAAAGCAGTCCAAGCATTCTCGACCCTCCCACACAATGGCTCATTCCGCCGCCACTACAGCAATGGCTAAATTTGAAGCAGCCTCACGCAAACTTATGCATTTCGGAGAGCGAATAAACCTTCCGAATCGCCGCACTCACTCTGCCTCTCTTGCCACGGTACGCCGTGACAAATCCGAAGCATGTGGCGGAGGTTGAGGCAGAGAAAAAAAATTGTTTCGCGGTTGTGGCAGAAGACGGTGCGCAGGCTGAAGCGACCTTCAATCGAAGTTCGATGACTGTTTTACAGTGTACGAATTGTGCTTTGCTGATCTCACTGATCAGCTCCAACAACCAGCAGTCCGTCCCGCCGCACAGCCAGATTTCCACGGCGGCTGCAGACTCCCCCCATGCGACATCGAAGTTTTCGCTGGGGATTACGTACGCTGGCCTACGTTCCGAGACCTGTTAACTGCGATCTACATACAGAATCCCAGGCTGTCTCCCGTGGAGAAGTTGTACCACCTCACCACTAAGACCAGTGTGATCCGAAGGCCATAGTGGAAAAGGTCCCCACTCACAAATGACGGCTTCGAGGCTGCCTGGAATGCCCTTCGGGACCGGTTACGAAAATAACAGGCTCCTGGTGACTAACCAGAATAAATATCCTCCTTTCATTGGCTTCCGTGGTTACCGGAGTCCAGTTCGTGCGCTAAAGGAGCTTCTCAGCACCATCCAAGGGGTTTTAACCGCACTGGCCCACTCAAAGGTCTCCACCGAAAAACTGGGACAGCTTGCTGGTGACTATTTGTGCCTCCAAATTACCGAAGTTGACCCGGGCTTTGTGGGAAGATTCCGTCACCACAAAGAAAGAGATGCCTTCGTGGAAGGAGATGGAATCCTTCCTCAGCCAGAGATACCTGACGCTCGAAGCCATCGAGAGCAACCCGTCCGCTTCACACAGTCCGAAAGGTGATCCGAATCCGCCACCTTCCCGAAGCAACCCGTTCCGTTCCCAAGGGAGTCCTGTTCCTCGGAGGGTTCACTCCTTCGAGACAACCGTAAATCCGAACCGGAGAACGTGTGATCTTTGCGGGAAAGAGAGTCACCCAATCCGGCTATGCCCGCACTTTCTCCAAATGAACGCTGATGCTCGTTCCAGCTGCATCAAACAAAAGCAGCTTTGTCTCAACTGGTTTCGCAAGAGGCCATCAGATCCGGAATGCCAAAGTGCCCATAACTGCAGTACTTGTGGGGACCGACACCACACGCTGCTGCACCGTGGCACTCCAATCGCCCGTGATTCCACTTCCCCAGTCGTACCGAGTCCAAGTATTTCCGACGCGCCACCCAGCGTTCAAAATTATTTCGCCTCCGGCCAAAGAGCTATCCTTCTGGGAACAGCAATCATTAATATTTGCCACCTGGGACAAATTTCCGCGCCCGCGCTCTAATCGACCGGGATCCGAGGCAACGTTTATCACGGAACGTCTTTTTAACATAATCAAGTTGCCGTTCCGACTCATCCAGGCACAAGTCTCGGGCCTCAATCGGACAGTATCCGCTCAATCCACGAAGATCTGTAATTTTGCCATCCATTCCACGACGAGGCCGGACTTGACTTAAACGCCACGGCCTATGTTCTGCCGGAACTGTCGGGTCACCTGCCATCCTATCCGATTCCGCAAACTTCGTTGCGAGACCTGCCGGCCTTGCATGGGCAGACCCGAGCGGATATCCTTCCGTCCATCCTGTTAAGCGGCTCACAGACCAACATCTGTGGCTCTCTCCTCGGGCAGGAAACCATTTTCGGGTGGGTACTTTCCGGCCCAGTGCCCAATACTGTACAAAGCAGTATTTCATCCTTCTCTACGCAAGTTTCGAACGGGCTAGAGGCTCCCTTAGACCAGCTTCTTACCAAGTTTTGGGAGGTGAGACACTACCGGTGAAAATCGTAGGCGAGTCGGATGCCTACTGCGAAAGCAATTTCCTCCGAACCACTTCGAGAACGTCGAACGGAAAGTACGTTGTCGGCGTCTCGGATCGTCTCGGATCCGATCTGGGGCATTCAAGGTCGATTGCCCTGACTCAGTTTCTGCGGAACGAAAATCGTTTTAAAAAGAGGACTCTACGTTACAAAGCGCAATACGACTCCGTGATCACATGACAGAAGTTCCTCCGATTCATGGGTCTTCAACCTACTACCTGCCGCACCACGCTGTCTTCAAGCCTGATAGCACCACCACGAAAGTCCGCGTTGTATTTAAACGCATCTAGCCCGTCGACTAACGGTATCAGCTTGAATGATCTTCTGCACCCCGGCCCTGTTCTCCAGTCCGACTTTACCCTTCAGATCCTGAAGTGGCGCTACTACCGGTACGTCTTCAATGCTGACATCACCAAGATGTATCGCAGATTTGGGTAGATCCGAAGCACACCCCCTTCCAGCGAATATTGTTTCGCAACAAGGAGGGCGAGATACGCGACTATGAGTTGCAAAACTGTTACCTTTGGAGTCAATTGTGCTCCCTTTCTCGCCATCCGGGTGTTGCAACGGCTTGCAGACGATGTCCAGTCCCGATTCCCGAGAGCCAGTCACATCATTCGGTCCTGTATGTATGTCGACGACGTCCAAGCGGGTGCAGACTCTCCCACTGAGGCTCAACTAGCTATCCGCGAGTTACAGGCCGCCCAGAGTTCTGCCGGGTTTCCACTGAGAAAATGGACGTCCAACCACAAGGATATCCTGACTACCATTCCGAATGACCATCTCCTTCACACCGACTTCTTGAAATTGAGGCAGAAAGCACAGCCAAGACTCTCGGAATTCGCTGGAAGGCGACAACAGACGATTTCTTCTTCGTTCCGCCAGAGCTGGCATCCTATACCAAGCGAGCGGTGCTTTCCCAGATAGCAAGGTTGTTCGACCCTACGGGCTGGTTGGCTCCTTTCATTGTCCGGTCAAGAATCTTCATGCAAGAGATCTGGTTGCAAGAAGTGGGATGGGAACGAAGATCTTCCGACCGAGATGCGTCAGCGCTGGCAGAGTTTTCTGCAGAGCTACTCCGCTCTCGACCAGATCCGCATTCCAAGGTGGATTGGCTCCGAACCAAGGGTCGAGCATCACGGATTTTACGATGCGTCCGAAAAGGCGTACGGTGCGGCGATCTACGTACGCATCGAGACTGACCACCTGGTCAAGGTGCAGTTGCTCACCGCGAAAACACGAGTCGCACCCGTTAAGACTGTATCGCTCCCCCGGTTAGAGCTATGCGGCGCCGTGCTACTGTCCGAAATGGCGACGCTATCCTGCCAATATTCCAAGCGCACCTACAACCTGTTACTTCTGGACAGATTCCGCTATGGTCCTGTCCTGGCTTGAAAAAGCCTGCTTGCCACTGGACTACCTTCGTGGCCAACCGAGTGACCTGAATTTCCCAAGCCACCGAGGTCGAGAATTGGGGTCACGTTCCGTCCGCACAAAATCCCGCCGACCTCGCCAGCAGGGGCGTATCCTTACAGGAGCTCGTCGAGAACCAACTCTGGTGGCACGGACCAGCGTGGTTGCAAGGGCCGCGCATCAATGGCCAGCCCAAGGCGGGGACGATCCCGTGATAACCCTCGAGCAACGTGCTATGAAGGTTCATTTTGCACCGAGCCCATCCGAAGACTTCCTCGATCGGTTCTCCAATCTGGAGAGAGCCCTGCGAGTCCGTGCTTATGTCCTTCGCTTCACAAAACGCTGCCGGAAGCTGGTCACCGGACAAGAGGACCACCTTGCAAGCGAAGACATTACCGAAGCTGAGCGCACTCTTATCCTAGAGACTCAGCGCAGGGAATACTCCCAAGAGTATCACTGCCTAAGCGAGAAGCGGCCAGTGCCAAGGTCAAGTTCTATCCTGAATTTGAACCCGTTCCTAGAGCAACATATCGCAACTTCTACCTTTCTGAAGTACGACGAACGGCATCCCATTATTCTGCCGCACCGCTGCCGGCTATCCCGCCTTCTCGCGCAATTCACCCACCGGATAACTCTTCATGGCGGGAACCAACTAATGGTGCGACTTATCCGATCCAAGTTCTGGATTCCCAAGGTTCATAAACTCATGAAGGGGGGGGTAAACTCCTGCAAGGTATGCGTCATCCACAGACAGAAGTTGCAAGCCCAAATGATGGGTGATCTTCCTACGGAACGAACGTCCTTTTCCAGACCGTTCACGCACACCGGAATTGACTACGCGGGTCCCTTCGAAATACGGAATTACACAGGCAGAGCGTGATAACCAAGGGGTATGTGTGTGTGTTCGTGTGTTTTTCCACGAAGGCGATCCATTTGGAGCCCACGTCGGATCTCATGACCGAGAAATTTCTTGCAGCCTTCGCTCGTTTCGTCGCACGACGAGGGTGTCCGCAGCGCATTCACTCCGACAATGGCAAAACTTTCGTTGGTGCCGCCAAGGTGCTTTCCCGTGACTTCCTAGAAGCATTCAAGGGCTCGATAACTGATGCGTAGAGCCATCACCGGGTTTCGTGGCGTTTTATCCCACCAGGAGCTCCACACATGGGAGGTCTGTGGGAAGCCGGGGTGAAGAGTTTCAAAACTCTCTTCTTCAAAGCCACGTCCACTCGGAAGTACACTTTCGAAGAGCTTTCCACGCTTCTCGCAAAGATCGAAGCATGCCTTAATTTCAGGCCGCTCTCGCCGATGTCCGAAGATCCAACTGAGTTGCTGGCCCTTACTCCCGGGCACTTCCTTACCGGGGGACCCTTGATGTCTACGGCCGAACCCGAAATAAAGGGTGACCTTAAATCAATAATCAATCGATGGCAGCATTTAAAGGCCCTCACCCAACAGTTTTGCCAGCGGTGGAAAGAGGAATACCTCAAAGAGTTCCACAAGCGCACTAAGTGGCAGACGCCGACGCCAAACCTCCAGGTTGGGGATATGGTTGTCGTCAAGAAGACAACCTGCCCTCCAATGAATACGGCTCGGGAGAGTCCAGTCCGTGTATCCCGGCCTGACGATAGAGTCCTGTGGTAGATATCCTTACTGCCCGCGGGTCCTTAAAAGGCCTGTTGTAAAGGTCGTTCTCCTCCCAGTAGAACGCCCTAGTTCCGTCCAACAATAACGCGAATGTACCTTCCAAAGCTCCAAGTTTCATTACTAATACTTCTTCGACCACTTTCCTTCCTCCTAGCTCATCGTATCCAGACATGGCCCCACGCTCACGCGCCATCCGCACCGGGGAGAGCCGGCGTCCACGGGGTAGAAGCACCTACCGTTGCCGAGTCTGCTCAGGAATACACCCGCTACAGACCTGCCACGTGTTTCTGCGCCTGAGCCCTGAGAAGAGGCTCACCAGCACTCCGGAAAGGTGTAGCAGTGACATATCACAGAAGTCTGGATCCAAAACAACGTTGCTCTAGCTCTTATAGTCTTCGAGCACTAGGCGCTGAAGGGGACGGACAGACGGACGGACGGACAGACAGACAGGGCTCAATCGACTCGGCTATTGATGCTGATCAAGAATATATATACTTTATGGGGTCGG